>NC_134397.1:170165536-170465536 GCF_050003625.1 Haematobia irritans | reverse complement strand
TAACAAAATTTTCAATAGAAATAAAATTTTGACAAAATTTTCTATAGATATAAAATTTTGGCAATATTTTTTATAGAAATAAAATTTTGACAAAATTTTCTATAGAAATAAAATTTTCACGAAACTTTGTATAGAAATAAAATTTTGACAAAATTTTCTAGAAAAAATGTGACAACATTTTCTATAGAAATAAAATTTTGGAAAAATTTTCTGTAGAAATAAAATTTTGACAAAAATTTCTATAGAAATAAAATGTTGACAAAATTTTCTATAGAAATAACATTTTGACAAAATTTTCTATAGAAATAAAATTTTCACTAAATTGTCTATAGAAATGAAATGTTGACAAAATTTTCTATTGAAATAACATTTTGACAAAATTTTCTATAGAAATAAAATTTTAACAAAATTTTCTATAGAAATAAAATTTGGACAAAATTTTCTATAGATATAAAATTTTTAATAGAAATAAAATTTTGACAAAATTTTCTATAGAAATAAATTTTTGACAAAATTTTCTACAGGAATAAAAATTTTGACTAAATTTTCTATAGATATAAAATTTTGCAAAATAAGATTTTTTGTTTGGTAGTTTTTTGGTCAAATTCTCTCCAAATGTTGGTAGACTTTTCATGGCTCGAGTGGCACCAATATTTCTATACCATATAAACAGAATGACAAAGTTTGCATACCCCCTCACCCTACGGTGATGGCCATAAAAATTAAATATCAATAAAATGATATAAAAATTCATTAAAGTAAATTAGATTAGAGATAATTTCGTTAACTCTACAATTTTTTAGGGTAAAGTATTTTATATAGTTCTTTATGCTTTTTAGAACCTTTCATTCATCTCTCTAATACCCTTTTAAATGTGGTAATTTTTCGTTTTTTGCTTTTATTCTATCGTTTGTTTTGTATATATTGTGATAACTTTTTACAAACTTTTTTTGCTACAATCGGTTTTACATTACAAAGTACTTTTTTGGAGCCATTCGTTTTTAGTCTCTGTATATCCAACCAGTTGTATTTTGGGGGAGGAGAAACTTCTTCAGTGTTCAGCACAATACTTGACGTAAGACAGCCAACCATGTGTCCCACGAACATTCTCTGCACATAATTTTCTTTCTTCACTTTCTGGAAAATATCATATTGTGATATTATCCACATTATTCAGTGAATGTACGCATAAGAAATGATGCAGAAGAACGGTTGTCCCTGTTTGGGATGGTTGGGCCATCTATTGGCCATAATATTTAGGTGGTAATGGTCATTTTTCATTGTTATGATTAAAAGTTCTGCTGTACTCTGTTGTTATTGGTGACATCAACTCCCACAGCGAAAAACTGTGGTCTTGTTATCGGTAAACTGTGAAATTCCTACAATTCATTAGTCAAAGTAAGAAAAAAATTACAGCTGCCATGAGAAAGTGTCTTTTTCTTGGGCAGATATTTTAGTTTAGAGTGGCCAGATTTAATATCAATAAATCATAGCACATTTCTTTTTTTCGATAAATACAATGTTGAATACACTTAATGTCCTTTTTTGCAAATTGAAGTTTTTTACAAATTAAATTCTGTTTTGTCTTTAAAGTTGAAAGCAAATAATTTGTTGAAAAAATTCTCGTTTCAGAAAAAAAAAATACCCAAGTTAACTATCAATATCATGTAGATATGATATACATACAATTTCCAGAAGTTGTTTGAATAGATTTTTAGCCATGATAAGAGTTTGCCCAGTTAAGATCAATCAATGATTGTTTTGCTATCTTTTATCATGCCATATGTGTTGGCTGATAATTTGCAAAGTCTCTCCAATATTGAATTTGCTTCTTGCGAGAATTGCGTGCTTAAGCCATTGTTGATCTTGGTACCAAACAAATTCTATACATTTTTATCTATATGCAAGTATATTTGGCATACGCTGCAGATATATTTTAATTGCTTTAAAACCTCTTAAATAAAATTTGAATTTCACTGAGTGCAATATCAATAGAAGACGTGTATGTGTACACCCAAAGAAAAAATATTTTCTCCCGGAACCAAATTTTAGACAAACAAAATTTCCCTTTATTTTAAATTATTTTCTTTAAGACCAAATAAACCCGAATTGACGACGAACGATGTCGATTGTCTCAAATCTTTTTTCAGTTAAAGGGAATTGTTTAGCGTCAAAAAACTATAATAACTATCTCAAGCTTCATGCATTTCGAAATTTTCATCAAAAGTCGTGTAATCAATTCGATTAGTCGATTTGGTTCGATATCCAAAAATATCAAAAGTCAATTAGTCAAATTTGAAGATTACTAAGTGAGCTTAAAATATCGGCCTACCACTATACCTAAACTAACTAGCATAGTTTTATTGAAAATTGAAATACGAGGGCAGTTCGGAAACTTTTTAGCCTAGCACAAAAAGCGCGGTATAAACAGAAAAAAGTTAAGTGTTTTGGAAACTTCCACCTCTGTTATGAACACATGTTAAATTTTGTTTCGATCTGGCAAATCCTTCGTATAGGAACAGTTGTTCCAAAAAGACGCATCCGCAATTTTTTTGACAATGGAAAAATTAGAAATGCGTGCTGTCATTAAATATTTACATAAAAAAGGTTTATCGGGACAAGAAATTCATAATGATATGGTGAATATGTTAGGTGAAAGTGCTCCTTATATGCAACAGTCCAAAAACAGCAACAACAACAGAAATTGTAGCCAAAGTGCATGATATGGTATTAAATGAGCAACGAATAAAAGTGCGTGAAATTGCTACAGTCGATAAGAAACGCATAAGAATGAACATTTCTCAAGCTTGTTTGGATCGTTTTAAGCGAAATAAAATCGATTTTAAGCGTCGTTTCATAACTGTTGATGAGACATGGATCCACCACTATACTCCAGAGACAAAAGAACAATCCAAACAATGGACTGAAGCTGGAGGAAGTGCCCCAAAGAAGGCAAAAATAATTCAATCGGCTGGTAAGGTTATGGCAACGGTTTTTTGGGACTTCAAAGGTATTTTATTGATTGACTATCTGCAAAAGGGTAAAACAATAAATTCAGAGTACTATTGCAACCTTTTGGATCAATTAAATGTACAAATTAGAGAAAAACGTCCTGGCTTACAACACAAAAACATAATTTTTCATTAAGACAAAGCACCAGCGCACAAGAGTGTTTTAACAATGGCTAAAATCAACGAATTAAAGTACGAGTTTCTTGACCACCCACCTTATTCTCCTGATTTAGCTCCCAGTGACTTTTACTTGTTCCCAAATCTAAAAAATCCTTGCTGGCAAGCGTTTTACCTTAAATGAAGATGCACTTACAGTTGTAAATCACTATTTTGAGGAAAACTATTTTAATCAAGGGATAGAATTGCTAGAAAAGCGGCGAGTGTCCATCATTCAGAGGTTTCACTGTATAGTCATCCTTGGAAATACATGGACTTTTTTGATAAAAAACGGTCACCTTAACAATGCTCTCTACCATATACTTTGTTTATATTTTCATTACTTTTCAACTTATTCGCTTTTTTATATACAATACTACTTTGTTGCGATGTTGCCTTTGTTCTACTCAAAGGGATTCGTACATACTTTCGTTATGAAACGTAGTGCAGTGCAGTTATAATGAAGTGCTTACTTGTCTGGATGAGCAATGAGATGAGGAGATGGTGATACTCGTATCTCTTTTTCTCTGCTAAAAGCTCACAGATAACGATGATGCTGTTGATGATGATGATGACACTTACAGCGTCTGCCTTCATTAAAACAATACCAACAGCATCATCAGCAAAACGGACAATAACCACCGCATTCAGCAGAAGAATAACAAAGAAATCAAAGTACAGAAAGTTTCGTTTTTCTTTTTTTATTGAAATTTTTACATTAAATGAGGACAAAATAAAAATCATAATAAGTTCATCATGGTCGAATTTTCCTGTGTAGGAAGCCTTGACATCTCTGTAGTTTTTTTTTTAGGGTCGCAAATTCAAAACCCATGAACAACAAACATGTAAACAAAATTTCTTGTGGTAGTTTGTTGTTAGTCTTTGTCTTTCGGCAATTTCAAAAAAAAAAAAAACTCTGGAATACAATTGCTATTTTATTTTAGGAATAATGGGAAATGAAACAAGTTTGTTTTAGGATTCTTATATTGTGAATGTACAGCGGCGAGCTATTGTGGTTATGTACTAAAAACTACATTTAAAAGTATGGACAAAAGTAAAAGAATGATGCACAGTGGTGGTGGAAAATGGTTCAATGTGAGAAGTATAATTCGAGTATGCAATCATCTGCCTCGCCAGAAGACTTTGGAAATTCGTATTAGCCAACGATGAAACATATATATCCAGGCTTGTGTAGATTGGAATCTGACATTTCATATACTTATCTTCATATCCAATAATCTCTTTTTCCATTAAAACTAGGACACATAAAAGAACTCGACCATAGCGGATTTTTTGTCCGAAGCCAATGTTCGCAATAATCGGCCGAAGCCTAATATTTTCCTGAAATTTGTAATTAAAGAAGTTTGGAGAGTTTTAGTTCAATATTAGAATATTTTATTTCACAAAACCCTAAAACAACAACAAAGCGTATTTCAGTCCATGTCTTATAATATTCTTTTAGAACTAATAGAATTTTTAGTATTCAACGATCAGTAGTTTGATATTATAACGACAAACAAGGATTTTTCGTACATGTTCTCCAAGAAAACTCGAAAAATGACATCCGGTTGCACTGAACAATAGTTCTCTGGCCATACTTATCGGTGGAGCTATGAAATATTTTACTGCCGCTTCTGTTAAATATTGAAAAAGAGAACTCTTCCAATATTCAAAAATGTTACCGTAATATAGGAATCCATTTCATTCTTTTCAATTTTATTGAGCTTGAAGTCATGTTTTTCCCATACACTTAATAAAAGCATGCCCGGTTCCAAAGATTTTCTCTTTAATGATGTTGGCATTGATTGCGAACCAAGGAAGCGGATAATTGAAGAGAGGATACATTTAAGACACAATTCTAAGCTAAGAAAAAATTGCATTCGTATTTTAAGGACATGAAATCTTTGGCCACAAGTCAATATTTTTCAGTGTATGGAGGAATTTGAGCCTTTTTTTATTTGTACTGGGTGTTTTTACTGGAACAATTCGATATGTAATAAATTATTTAAAACAAGTATATACGGCCGTAAGTTCGGCCAGTCCGAATCTTATGTACCCTCCACCATGGATTGAGTAGAAACTTGTATTACTTGCCAATGACTTTGCCATCTTAAAACTTCTTAACATCGTCCTCTCAATTGTAAGTTAGTCATACGTGGTATATATTAGACAAAACCAAGTAAGGAAAGTCTAAAGTCGGGCGGAACCGACTATATTATACCCTGCACCACTTTGTAAATCCACATTTTCGATACTATATCAAATCCGTCAAATGTGCTATATATAAAGGTTTTTGTCCCAAATACATACATTTAAATCTAACTCCATCTGAACAAAATGTATAATCTATAGACTTAAAATTTAAGTTTAAGTTAAGGGCTAATGCCCTGGGATGGTACACTATGTTATTAAAAAAATGTGGGAAACATTTTAATCTGTACCAAATCGGGCGAAAGATATATATCAGAGCTATATCTCAATCTGAACCGATTTCAATCAAATTTGGCACACCTGACTATAGTACTTATTGTCCTCCTGGTGCAAAATTTCAAGCAAATTAGGGTAAAAATCTGGCTTCTGGGGCCATATAAGTCCATATCGGGCGTAAGATATATATGGAAGCTATATCTACATCTGAACCGATTTCTTCTAAAATCAATAGGGTTCTATTCTGACCCAAAGAAGGAACTTGTACCAAATTTGAAGGCGATTGGACTTAAACTGCGACCTAGACTTTGATCACAAAAATGTGTTCACAGACAGACGCACAGTGGGGTTTTTGATGTCAAAAGTGGGAATTAATTCGAAGTAGCTTTCCCTGTTTATAGTTTTAACTTTTTTCGGCCAAATTCACTAAAAGACATAAAACCAATAAAATTTTAAATATTTTTTAGTCCACATTTTATTTGTTTTCCATTAGTTAATTTGCAACAAAAAAAAGAGAATGAATATCTGCTTTTTGATCTGATTCTTAACAATTATTATCATCATCGTCAGAAAATTACTATATGTATCATTATCATCAACACTGGCATTTTGATCACCATCAAGATTTGACTCAAATATCAACATTTGAATTGCTTCCATAGGCAAATTGTGGGGTTTCTTCTCTTTTAATTTCTCATTTCTGATATAACTGGATCCGAAGTATGTTAATTAACAGTCTTTTAAATATCTCTTCATTTGACTTTTCCATAGAACATTTTCGCAAAAAATGCTCTCTAAAATTTTTAAAATCTTTGTTTCTAGCTTCTTGCGCTTCTTCCGACAACTGTCCAATTGGAAGTAAAGCGTGGTTAATTATTTCTGCTCCAAGTAATAAATATTTGTGAACAGTTGGGGACATATAGTACCAGGGGTTGAAAAATGTATTTCCATTTAATTTCGAAATGTGCAAAAAAGTGCAGACAACTTTTTCATCTATGCTTTCAAAAGAGTTTATTGTTTTAGAAAAAATAAACTTTTTTACTTAATTTGGCTTTATTCACAACTATTTGTCGACATATTTCTCGAAATCCTCTAATTTAAAGACTTACGAGCGAAACTAAATTTCATATAATAACACAAGTCAAATATAAAAATAAATAACACAAAAATAATCTTATTAACCTGAGGATGAAGGTTCCATTATTATTTTTTTAATTATCGCTTTAGAAAACACTCAAAACTAATTTTTAAGACACCAATAATTTACATTTATATCGCACGCAAGGAAAACGTAAAATAACTCCAACTTCAAACATATATAGTGACACAACGGTACTTGTCAAAGACACAATTTTTGCGCTAGTGATGTGGAATTTTGTGTACTTTTACCGACTATAAAAATTTTTTCGGTTCTCCTAAATTTCATTTTTCAATTAATTCCCATTTTTGGTATCAAAAACCCCAATGTGAGACGGACGGATGGACGGTCATGGCTAGATCGACTCAGGGACCCACCCTGAGCAAAGACACCATGTGTCTATCTCGTCTCCTTCTGAGTGTTGCAAACATATGCACTAACTTATAATACCCTATTCCACAGTGGGGCGCCGGGTATAAAAAACATATTAAATACGTCTATAATTCAGTTCTTGACCCGTTATATGGTATATAGGGAAGTGTATAAAAAATTTCCAACGAATATGATGTTTTGAGCGGTATATAGAGATCCGGGGATATGGGGGTCGCTATATAAGGGAGCTATATACAATTACGAACCGCTATGGACCAATTTTTGTATGATTGGGGATAGGTTTATCTGCACGGATTAAAAAGACTGTTTTTCATATGTTTGGCTATAAACATTATATGTTTGGAACACAAATTTTTAAACACAATATTTTTGAGTGCAAGCATATAATGTTCATAAACTAGCATAACATGTTTGGGACATATATGTTAATATGTTAGAACATATTATGTTTGGGACATAAAATGTTTGTAAATATAATATGCTTGGATGCAAACATATATTAATTTAGAAATAGCCTATAAACATATATGTGTTTAGTAGCTTGGAGCGCTATTTAACAGGGAGCGATATTGAATTAAGTTGGTGGTTGTTGCTTGTTATTACAAAATTAACATTTTATTTTTCCTTGGGCAATTGATCAGCTACTTCTTTGATCCTTACAAACTGTGTGTTCCGCTGTTCGAATCCCCGTCCGGCAAAAGGTAAAATTAAAATAAAAAAATCATACAATTGAATAATTTCTTCTACAATGTTTGTATTACAGAAAAAGGTGCTAAGAACTAAAAAATCTCGTGGAAGTGAGAAAGATGTGGGGGAATATACAATTGGGCAGAAACAAAATTTTGAGCATTCAGGTCGAAAACCTATGTTGTTAGCACCTATATAACCTGTTTACTTTCATAATTCATTATGATTGTAAATATATAAATAAATAAATAAAATTTTGAGCACAATATTGTTTGGGAGAATTTTTTTTGAAGCATATAATATTTTTGTGTGCAAAATGCTTCCAAACATATTATATGTTCACATAATAACATATTGTTTTTTGGAAGACAACATTATTGAATTTGGATGCAAAAATACAAAATGTTTGGAACTTAGACTACCCAAACATATATTGTTTAGACCAATATGCTTTCAAACATATTATATATTGGAAGAGATCAAACATATAAATGTTTGGGCAATACCCAAAAATGTATATGCTTGAAGCAAAATATGTTTGGGAGTATGTTACAGAAGCGATTTTTTGTGAGGGTGTAGGACACATAAAAGAACTCGACCATAGCGGATTTTTTGTCCGCTATGGTCCTGAAATTTGTAATTAAAGAAGTTTGGAGAGTTTTAGTTCAATATTAGAATATTTTATTTCACAAAGACCTAAAACAATAACGAAAGGTATTTCAGTCCCTACCTTATAATATACTTTTAGAACTAATAAACTTTTTAGTATTCAAAATTCAGTAATCTCCAAGCAAACTCAAAGATGCGGAGAATTGAAGTGAGGATACATTTAAGACACAATTCTAAGCTAAGCAATATCAGCATTCGTATTTTAAGGACATGAAATCTTTAGCTTCAAGACAATATTTTTTCCGTGTATGGTGGAATTTGAGCCTTTTTTATTTGTACTGGGTGTTTGACTGGAACAATTCGATATGTAATAAATTATTTAAAACAAGTATAATATTTATAAGAAGAAACTTATATTAAAGACTGTCATCCACAATCGAATTACTTGGGTTGTGGTAATACTTGCCGATGACCTTGCCATCTTAAAACTTCTTAACATCGTCCTCTCAATTATAAGTTAGTCATACGTGGTATATATTAGACAAAAACAAGATTTATAATCTGTAGACTTAAAATTTAAGTCAGCTAATGCCCTGGGATGGTACACTATGTTAGTAAAAAATATGGGAAACATTTTAATCCGTACCAATTTAGAGACAAGTGTATTTATGATTTATCGGTCGATAGATATGTATTAGAAATAAAGGAAAATTTGAGTCACTTTTACAAGTTTTCGACTGAGCAGTGGCGATTTTATAATGAAAATGTGGGTATTTTGGTTATTTTTGCCGAAATCGGAAAAAACATATAGCTATATAGAAATCTGAACTGATTTCAACCAAATTTGACATAGTATTACTTAGTATTTTAATTCTACTCCCTGTGCAAAATTTCGGACTACAACTTTGACCTCTGTGGTCATATGACGGAAAATCGGGCGTAAGATATATATGGGAGCTATATCGAAGTCTGAACCGATTTGAATAAAATTTAGCACACTTGACTACACTACTAATTGTACTCCTAGTGCAAAATGTCAACCAAATTGGGCTAAAACTCTGGCTTCTGGGGTCATAGAAGTCTATATCGGGCGAAAGATATATATGGGAGCTATATCTAAAGCTAAACCGATTTCTTCCAAAATCAATAGGGTTCTATTCTGACCCAAAGAAGGAACTTGTGCCAAATTTGAAGGCGATTGGACTTAAACTGCGACCTAGACTTTGATCACAAAAATGTGTTCAGACAGACGGACATGGCTAGATCGACTCAGGGACCCACCCTGAGAATTATTGCCAAAGACACCATGTGTCTATCTCGTCTCTTTCTGAGTGTTGCAAACATATGCACTAACTTATAATATCCTGTTCCACAGTGGGGCGCAGGGTATACAAATTAAATACGTATATAATTCAGTTCTTGACCCGGTATATGATATATAGGGAAGTGTATAAATAATTTCCAACGGATATGATGTAATTAGAGATCCGAATTGAAATATGGGGGTCGCTATATAAGGGGGCTAGGTTAGGTTAGGTGGCAGCCCGATGTATCAGGCTCTCTTAGACTATTCAGTCCATTGTGATACCACATTGGTGAACTTCTCTCTTATCACTGAGTGCTGCCCGATTCCATGTTAAGCTCAATGACAAGGGACCTCCTTTTTATAGCCGAGTCTGAACGGCGTTCCACATTGCAGTGAAACCACTTAGAGAAGCTTTGAATAATAAGGGGGCTATATACAATTACGAACCGCTATGGACCAATTTTTGTGTGATTGTGGATAGGTTTATCTTGGGGCTATATATGGACCAATTTTGGCATGGTTGTTAGCGGCAATATACTATCACAATGTAACAAATTTCAACCGGATCGGATGAAATTTACTACTTCAAGAGGCTCCGGAGGTCAAATCTGTCCCCATATGGTTTATATGGGGACTATATATAATTATGGACCGATATGGATAAATTTTTGCACGGTTGTTAGAGACCATATTCTAACGTACCACATTTCAACCAGATCGGATGAATTTTGCTCATCCAAGAGGCTCCGGAGGTCAAATCTGGGGATCGGTTTATATGGGGGCTATATATAGTTATGAACCGATGTGGACCAATTTTTGCATGGTTGTTAGAGACCATATACTAACACTATGTACCAAATTTCAGCCAGATCGGAAGAAATATGCTTCTCTTAGAGGCTCCGCAAGCCAAATCTGGGGCCCGTTTATATGGGGGCTATATAATTATGGACGAATGTGGACCAATTTTTGCATGGTTGTTAGAGACCATATACTAACACTATGTACAAAATTTCAGCGGGATCGGATGAAATTTGCTTCTCTTAGAGGATCGGCAAGCCAAATTTGGGTCCGTTTATATGGGGGCTAAACGTAAAAGTGGACCGATATGCCCATTTACAATACCATCCGACCTACATCAACAACAACTACTTGTGCCAAGTTTCAAGTCGATAGCTTGTTTCGTTTGGAAGTTAGCGTGATTTCAACAGACGGACGGACATAGATCGACTCAGAATTTAACCACGAACCAAAAATATATACTTTATGGGGTCTTAGAGCAATATTTCGATATGTTACAAATGGTGGAGGGTATAAAAAGCTTCGTTTCCGTCAATGGGCCTTTTGACGCCGAAGGCACATTCGTGGCCGATTATCGATTTTTGGCCAAATGACGAAGCCGATTCTTCGGTCGAGCTCTACTACTTATTTTACTTACCGAATGTTTACTCTTTTCTGCGATAAAAAAAAATCCAAATTATAAATTATAAAATAATTTCGAATTCTCTTTTCTTTAAGGGGAAATATATCTTAAGGAGGGGCGCAATTTTCAAGAGTTTCTTTTAACTAATATTTCTATCTTTTAAAGAAACTTGTCCTTAATGTCGTGTAAATTGTGTGTTGCAAAATTTAGGTTCTACATTCTTTCATATTAGATAAATATTTTCTTCAGTATATCCACACTAGGGCCTCGATGTGTTTCTAGGTAATATTTGGCCACCCAGCATGATCTCGGCGCCAAAGGTCTTTTAAAAATGTTCGTGCACTATCGAGTATGTTTCTAAAAAGCCCACAGACGATCGAAAAAATATAACTTTTTTCCTCTGGGTAGATACTGCGATCTTCAAAATGGAGTAAATTGTTCTCGAGATTACCGAGGTAATCTTCCGATTTTATTATGCCATTGATTTTTATAAATGGACCGAGATGACACCGTGTGAAATATGTCGAAATCTAGAAAAATGTCAACCAAATATTTCCAAATAAAATTATTATTAAAATTATATTATTATTCAATTAAAAATTTAATTGATTCAATAATTTTTTTAGTAAATTAATACAAAAATCAATCACAAAAATTAAAAGCATCAATTAATTTTTAATTCGATCAATCCATTTTTGTGATTGACTTTATTGACTGGTGATAATATCTGTGATTAATAACATTTTAATTAAAAATTAATTGGATCAATTAATTTCGTGATTGAATGAAAAAAAATATTTTTTCTGTGTAATTTGTTTTTGGTATAGGTTGGATGGTATTGCAAATGGGCTAGAAGGGGATTGACGAGGAGGATCTTGAAAGAGCAAATTTCATCCGATTCGGTTGAAATTTTGGAAAAAATGAAATATTCTCTCTAATCTTTGACCCATATTGGTTCATAATTAAATATAGCCCCCTGTAAACCGATCATCAGATTTGACTTCTGGATTCTTTGACTTCGATGATGCGTTTGAAATTTGTCCTTCGAACTATCATCACGCTTCAATCACGGAAATCATAGTATCAATCACATAACTAATCAATTAGAAACAAAAAACATTTAAAAATTAAAAACTTTCAATCAGTTTCTTAATTGAATTAATGTTTAATTTAATTAAAAATATAAATATACCCTCCACAATAGGTCGTACTTTATGATTGAGATAAAAATATAATTGGACAGCATTCATTGATTATATGATATATGTATACCCCAGCGATTTAATGAACACCATCCATTCAAAATTTTCATATTTTCCTCCTATTTATGTCTATCATTACTTTCCAGAGTTCATTGTCCCGGCAATGTGTCTAAACCACAAGGGAACACGAGTAATGTCGAGCCTACAGAAGTACACCGACAGATGCAATGCTTTCATAACTGCTTTCTGTGGGATTTTCGTTGATTTTTCTTTTACTACATCGCTTGATTTTCCATACAATTTTCAAAATCTGACATCCGCCTTCATTGACTTCGCTCCCGTTTTGTTGGCAATTACCATAATAAAACCAGCAACATTGGATTTGTTTTTTTTTTTTTTTTTTTTTCTATGCCAGTCTCTTTCATAGTTTTTTGTTGTTCAGTATGCTTTTATGTGTGTGAAGATAAATTCGAATTTAAAATTGCGGCAGAGGCCTTAGCCGAGACACAAACCAGCACCTTCATTGCAATTTTAAATTCGAATTTAATTTTTTAAATTCGAATTTAATTTTACAAATATTTCATTTTTTTGAAAACGCTAAGAATTTTTAAATGGAATTTGATAGAATTCGTTAAAGTCGGCCCTGAGTATCCTTAATTCAAACAAATTTCATCACGAAAATAACTTAGAAACCGGCAAAATTAAAATTTTGTTTAACAAAAAAGGGACCATTGTGCGAAAACCGTTCGGGGGAAACTACCACCATTGGTAGGGGTTAGTGCACCCTATTCAAATTCGAAATAATTTCATAAGAAAAGTATTTCAGAAAGCGGAAAATTGAAAAATATTTTCTGACTGAATTTACATCAACGGGGCCACTGTGCGAAAACGGTTCGGGGTTCCAAAACGAAACTACCACCATTGGATTGGGGTTAGTGCGTACTATTCAAATTCGAAATAATTTCATTAGAAAAGTATTTCAGAAAGCGGAAATTTGAAAAATATTTTCCGGGTCAATTTTCACAAATGAGGCCACTGTGCGAAAACCCTTCGGGGTTCCAAAACGAGACTACCACCATTGGATAGGGGTTAGTTCGTACTATTCAAATTCAAAATAATTTCATTAGAAAAGTATTTCAGAAAGCGGAAAATTGGAAATTATTTTCCGGGTGAATTTACAACAACGAGGCCACTGTGCGAAAACGGTTCGGGGTTCCAAAACGAAACTACCACCATTGGATAGGGGTTAGTGCGTACTATTCAAATTTGAAATAATTTCATTAGAAAAGTATTTCAGAAAGCGGGAAATTGGAAATTATTTTTCGGGTGAATTTACACAGGTGAGGCCACTGTGCGAAAACCGTTCGGGGTTCCAAAACGAGACTACCACCATTGGATAGGGGCTAGTGCGTACTATTCAAATTCGAAATAATTTCATTAGAAAAGTATTTCAGAAAGCGGAAAATTGGAAAGTATTTTCCGGGTGAATTTACATCAACGAGGCCACTGTGCGAAAACGGTTCGGGGTTCCAAAACGAAACTACCACCATTGGATAAGGGTTAGTGCGTACTATTCAAATTCGAAATAATTTCATTAGAAAAGTATTTCAGAAAGCGGGAAATTGGAAATTATTTTTCGGGTGAATTTACACAAATAAGGCCACTGTGCGAAAACCGTTCGGGGTTCCAAAACGAGACTACCACCATTGGATAGGGGTTAGTGCGTACTATTCAAATTCAAAATAATTTCATTAGAAAAGTATTTCAGAAAGCGGGAAATCGGAAATTATTTTTCGGGTGAATTTACACAGGTGAGGCCACTGTGCGAAAACCGTTCGGGGTTCCAAAACGAGACTACCACCATTGGATAGGGGTTAGTGCGTACTATTCAAATTCGAAATAATTTCATTAGAAAAGTATTTCAGAAAGCGGAAAATTGGAAAATATTTTTCAGGTGAATTTACACAAATGAGGCCACTGTGCGAAAACCGTTCGGGGTTCCAAAACGAGACTACCACCATTGGATAGGGGTTAGTGCGTACTATTCAAATTCAAAATAATTTCATTAGAAAAGTATTTCAGAAAGCGGGAAATTGGAAATTATTTTTCGGGTGAATTTACACAGGTGAGGCCACTGTGCGAAAACCGTTCGGGGTTCCAAAACGAGACTACCACCATTGGATAGGGGTTAGTGCGTACTATTCAAATTTGAAATAATTTCATTAGAAAAGTATTTCAGAAAGCGGGAAATTGGAAATTATTTTTCGGGTGAATATACACAGGTGAGGCCACTGTGCGAAAACCGTTCGGGGTTCCAAAACGAGACTACCACCATTGGATAGGGGCTAGTGCGTACTATTCAAATTTGAAATAATTTCATTAGAAAAGTATTTCAGAAAGCGGAAAATTGGAAATTATTTTCCGGGTGAATTTACAACAACGAGGCCACTGTGCGAAAACGGTTCGGGGTTCCAAAACGAAACTACCACCATTGGATAGGGGTTAGTGCGTACTATTCAAATTTGAAATAATTTCATTAGAAAAGTATTTCAGAAAGCGGGAAATTGGAAATTATTTTTCGGGTGAATTTACACAGGTGAGGCCACTGTGCGAAAACCGTTCGGGGTTCCAAAACGAGACTACCACCATTGGATAGGGGCTAGTGCGTACTATTCAAATTCGAAATAATTTCATTAGAAAAGTATTTCAGAAAGCGGAAAATTGGAAAGTATTTTCCGGGTGAATTTACATCAACGAGGCCACTGTGCGAAAACGGTTCGGGGTTCCAAAACGAAACTACCACCATTGGATAAGGGTTAGTGCGTACTATTCAAATTCGAAATAATTTCATTAGAAAAGTATTTCAGAAAGCGGAAAATTGGAAAATATTTTTTGGGTGAATTAACACAAATGAGGCCACTGTGCGAAAACCGTTCGGGGTTCCAAAACGAGACTACCACCATTGGATAGGTCTTAGTGCGTACTATTCAAATTCGAAATAATTTCATTAGAAAAGTATTTCAGAAAGCGGAAATTTGAAAAATATTTTCCGAGTCAATTTTCACAAATGAGGCCACTGTGCGAAAACCCTTCGGGGTTCCAAAACGAAACTACCACCATTGGATAGGTCTTAGTGCGTACTATTCAAATTCGAAATAATTTCATTAGAAAAGTATTTCAGAAAGCGGGAAATTGGAAATTATTTTTCGGGTGAATATACACAGGTGAGGCCACTGTGCGAAAACCGTTCGGGGTTCCAAAACGAGACTACCACCATTGGATAGGGGCTAGTGCGTACTATTCAAATTTGAAATAATTTCATTAGAAAAGTATTTCAGAAAGCGGAAAATTGGAAATTATTTTCCGGGTGAATTTACAACAACGAGGCCACTGTGCGAAAACGGTTCGGGGTTCCAAAACGAAACTACCACCATTGGATAGGGGTTAGTGCGTACTATTCAAATTTGAAATAATTTCATTAGAAAAGTATTTCAGAAAGCGGGAAATTGGAAATTATTTTTCGGGTGAATTTACACAGGTGAGGCCACTGTGCGAAAACCGTTCGGGGTTCCAAAACGAGACTACCACCATTGGATAGGGGCTAGTGCGTACTATTCAAATTCGAAATAATTTCATTAGAAAAGTATTTCAGAAAGCGGAAAATTGGAAAGTATTTTCCGGGTGAATTTACATCAACGAGGCCACTGTGCGAAAACGGTTCGGGGTTCCAAAACGAAACTACCACCATTGGATAAGGGTTAGTGCGTACTATTCAAATTCGAAATAATTTCATTAGAAAAGTATTTCAGAAAGCGGAAAATTGGAAAATATTTTTTGGGTGAATTAACACAAATGAGGCCACTGTGCGAAAACCGTTCGGGGTTCCAAAACGAGACTACCACCATTGGATAGGGGTTAGTGCGTACTATTCAAATTCAAAATAATTTCATTAGAAAAGTATTTCAGAAAGCGGGAAATTGGAAATTATTTTTCGGGTGAATTTACACAGGTGAGGCCACTGTGCGAAAACCGTTCGGGGTTCCAAAACGAGACTACCACCATTGGATAGGGGTTAGTGCGTACTATTCAAATTCGAAATAATTTCATTAGAAAAGTATTTCAAAAAGCGGAAAATTGGAAAATATTTTTCAGGTGAATTTACACAGGTGAGGCCACTGTGCGAAAACCGTTCGGGGTTCCAAAACGAGACTACCACCATTGGATAGGTCTTAGTGCGTACTATTCAAATTCGAAATAATTTCATTAGAAAAGTATTTCAGAAAGCGGAAATTTGAAAAATATTTTCCGAGTCAATTTTCACAAATGAGGCCACTGTGCGAAAACCCTTCGGGGTTCCAAAACGAAACTACCACCATTGGATAGGTCTTAGTGCGTACTATTCAAATTCGAAATAATTTCATTAGAAAAGTATTTCAGAAAGCGGGAAATTGGAAATTATTTTCCGGGTGAATATACACAGGTGAGGCCACTGTGCGAAAACCCTTCGGGGTTCCAAAACGAAGCCACCACCATTGGATAGGGGTTAGTGCGTACTATTCAAATTCGAAATAATTTCATTAGAAAAGTATTTCAGAAAGCGGAAATTTGAAAAATATTTTCCGACTTAATTTACATCAACGGGACCACGTACCAAAACCCTTCGGGGTTCCAAAACGAAACTACCACCATTGGATAGGGGTTAGTGCGTACTATTCAAATTCGAAATAATTTCATTAGAAAAGTATTTCATAAAGGGGAAAATTGAAAAATATTTTCCGAGTGAATTTACATCAACGGGGCCACTGTGCGAAAACCGTTCGGGGTTCCAAAACGAAACCACCACCATTGGATAGGTCTTAGTGCGTACTATTCAAATTCGAAATAATTTCATTAGAAAAGTATTTCAGAAAGCGGAAATTTGAAAAATATTTTCCGAGTCAATTTTCACAAATGAGGCCACTGTGCGAAAACCCTTCGGGGTTCCAAAACGAAACTACCACCATTGGATAGGTCTTAGTGCGTACTATTCAAATTCGAAATAATTTCATTAGAAAAGTATTTCAGAAAGCGGAAATTTGAAAAATATTTTCCGAGTCAATTTTCACAAATGAGGCCACTGTGCGAAAACGGTTCGGGGTTCCAAAACGAAACTACCACCATTGGAAAGGGGTTAGTGCGTACTATTCAAATTCGAAATAATTTCATTAGAAAAGTATTTCAGAAAGCGGAAATTTGAAAATAATAAAAAAGGATTCATTTGAAAAGGTTTCATTTGATTTAAAAAAGTTTTTTGCTTCGAAAAATGATTCATTTTATTCGAAACAGTATATATACAAAATGTAGCATAATCTACTCTCTACTTTAAAAGCAATAGTTAAAAACGGTGAAATATTGTTCTTTGTGCAGTTTTCCTGTAAATAAAAAACATTTTTGTAGATGGAAAAAATTCTTATCAGACTATATTACATAAGTATCTGAATTATTTTTTTTTTATATTACTCATTATCAAATCAAAACCGAAAAATATTTTATATAATTAAACTTTTATGTATATATTTCAAAAATCTAACATCAGTTGTTATTTTTTTTAAATAAATATAAAGGGAACTAAAATCAAAGCATTTGAAGAAAAATTTATGTACCTAAATATTTATCTAAATATATAAAATAGCATAGTCTACGCTTTTCTTTAGAAGTAAGATTTTAAAATAATTGTGTTAGCTTTTTCATCATATAGCCTATAAGAGTAACAAAGACTGCCTCGCATTAAATAATTTTTTTACAAAATCATAGTTAAGAAATTTTACGCCTTTAAATATTTATTTTTTATTTAAATTGCTTTAAAAGCACAACTATAAAACCTTGTACATACAGTTTTCGTCTTCCTTTTAATAAAATAAAAAAAGAAAACAATGTTTTTACGTTGAAAATGATAGATTATGTAAGCATCAGCATCGCTATTTTTATAACTCGTAATATAATTTTATGTATTAAATATTATGAATTTGCTTTTCATTATAGCTTGGTATCTAAACCAATTTATATTAAAATTAGTATACATATAATCATATTTCATATCCGATCATTTTAGACAAGAACGATGAAGACATGTTGGTATTTTGACCATTTTTGTCGAAATCAGAAAAACATATATCTGGAAGCTATATCTAAATCTCAACTATAAGCCCAAGAAGTAAAATCGTGAGGTCGGTCTATATGGGGGCTATACCAAAACATGGACCGATACTCACCATTTTTGGTACACCTCTTTATGGTCACCAAATACATCTAGATTTCCAATTTCAGGCAAATTGGATAAAAACTACGGTTTCTATAAGCCCAAGAAATAAAATCGGGAGATCGGTCTATATGGGAGCTATACCAACACATGGACCGATTCTCACCATTTTTGGCACACCTCTTTATGGTCCTAAAATACCTCTAGATTTCCAATCTCAGGCAAATTGGATAAAAATTACGATTTCTATAAGCCCAAGAAGTAAAATCGGGAGATCGGGCTATATGGGGGCTATACCAAAACATGGACCGATACTCACCATTTTTGGCACACCTCTTTATGGTCCTAAAATACCTCTAGATTTCCAATTTCAGGCAAATTGGATAAAAACTGCGGTTTCTATAAGCCCAAGACCCCAAATCGAGAAGTCGGTTTATATGGGGACTATATCAAAACCTTGACCGATATAGCCCATCTTCGAACTTGACCTGCTTGCAGACAAAAGACGAGTTTGTGCAAAATTTCAGCACGATTGCTTCATTATTGAAGACTGTAGCGTGATTACAACAGACAGAGAGACAGACAGACAGACGGACATGGCCAGATCGTCTTAGAATTTCTACCTGATCAAGAATATATATACTTTATATAGTCGGAAATCGATATTTCGATGTGTTACAAACGGAATGACAAACTTATTATACCCCCGTCACCATTCTATGGTGGTGGGTATAAAAATATGGGAAACATTTAAATCTGAAGCAATTTAAGGAAACTTCGCAAACGTTTATTTATGATTTATCGCTCGATGTATATGTATTAGAAGTTTAGGAAAATTAGAGTCATTTTTACAACTTTTCAACTAAGCAGTGGGGATTTTACAAGGAAAATGTTGGTATTTTGACCATTTTTGTCGAAATCAGAAAAACATATATATGGGAGCTATATCTAAATCTGAACCGATTTCAATCAAATTTGGCACACATGACTATATTACTAATTGTACTCCAAGTGCAAAATTTCAACCAAATTGGGCCAAAACTCTGGCTTCTGGGGCCATATAAGTCCATATCGGGACTTGTGCAAAATTTCAAGCTAATCGGGATAAAACTCTGGCTTCGGGGTCCATATAAGTGCATATCGGGCGAACGATATATATGGGAGCTATATCTAAATCTGAATCGATTTCAACCAAATTTGGCACCCATAGCTACAATGCTAAGTCTACTCCCTGTGCAAAATTTCAACTAAATCGGAGTTAAAAATCGGCCTCTGTGGTCATATGAGTCTAAATCTGGCGAAAGCTATACACCACACAAGTTTGCATAGAATTCAATGACCCAAATGGCATACAGAAATTCCAAAAATATTGCACGCAGTTGAATATTTTTCACTCACTATGTATTTCCATACCAATAAGAAACAACACAAAATCAAAACAAACATTTTTGTATTTGTTTATAGATATGTGCATCGAGCGAGACAGTTATACAACATATCATATACACAATTATAGCTAGTGAATAAGATCGAGTGAATAAGATATATACATCATTCGAAATGTATTGTGTCAGTACTGCCAAGTTGTTGCATTTTAAGTTGTACAAGGTTTTCGAACGCGCAAAACACTTCTTACCCATTAAACAAGATATAATGAAATTTGATAAAATTGATATTTGTTTCAGATACCTGGAATCACAAAACTGTTATTTAATTGAATATTATTTCTAATGCGCCGTTCTATTATCAGTTTTTACGTACGGAATGTTATATTGTGTTCTAACGTTAAGAATTGTCGGCGACCAGTAAAAAATCTATAATGTGTAATCGATCACGATGTGGACATTATAATATGACTAAAATCTGGGATAATAAATAAATGATAGTGTGAACGGCGCTATTCTACGAATTAAAATTTGTTTGCACTAGTAACTACGTTGAATTTCATCAAATCCTTACCAAGTATTATTAATACGAATTTGAATAGTGCGCACTAAGACCTATCCAATGGTGGTAGTTTCGTTTTGGAACCCCGAAGGGTTTTGGTACGTGGTCCCGTTGATGTAAATTAAATCGGAAAATATTTTTCAAATTTCCGCTTTCTGAAATACTTTTCTAATGAAATTATTTCGAATTTGAATAGTACGCACTAACCCCTATCCAATGGTGGTAGTCTCGTTTTGGAACCCCGAACGGTTTTCGCACAGTGGCCTCATTTGTGTAAATTCACCCGAAAAATAATTTCCAATTTCCCGCTTTCTGAAATACTTTTCTAATGAAATTATTTCGAATTTGAATAGTACGCACTAACCCCTATCCAATGGTGGTAGTCTCGTTTTGGAATCCCGAACGGTTTTCGCACAGTGGCCTCACCTGTGAAAATTGACCCGGAAAATATTTTTCAAATTTCCGCTTTCTGAAATACTTTTCTAATGAAATTATTTCAAATTTGAATAGTACGCACTAACCCCTATCCAATGGTGGTAGTTTCGTTTTGGAACCCCGAATCGTTTTCGCACAGTGGCCTCGTTGATGTAAATTCACCCGGAAAATAATTTCCAATTTTCCGCTTTCTGAAATACTTTTGTAATGAAATTATTTCGAATTTGAATAGTACGCACTAACCCCTATCCAATGGTGGTAGTCTCGTTTTGGAACCCCGAACGGTTTTCGCACAGTGGCCTCACCTGTGTAAATTCACCCGAAAAATAATTTCCAATTTCCCGCTTTCTGAAATACTTTTCTAATGAAATTATTTCGAATTTTAATAGTACGCACTAACCCCTATCCAATGGTGGTAGTCTCGTTTTGGAACCCCGAACGGTTTTCGCACAGTGGCCTCACCTGTGTAAATTCACCCGAAAAATAATTTCCAATTTCCCGCTTTCTGAAATACCTTTCTAATGAAATTATTTCGAATTTGAATAGTACGCACTAACCCCTATCCAATGGTGGTAGTCTCGTTTTGGAACCCCGAACGGTTTTCGCACAGTGGCCTCATTTGTGTTAATTCACCCAAAAAATATTTTCCAATTTTCCGCTTTCTGAAATACTTTTCTAATGAAATTATTTCGAATTTGAATAGTACGCACTAACCCTTATCCAATGGTGGTAGTTTCGTTTTGGAACCCCGAACCGTTTTCGCACAGTGGCCTCGTTGATGTAAATTCACCCGGAAAATAATTTCCAATTTCCCGCTTTCTGAAATACTTTTCTAATGAAATTATTTCGAATTTGAATAGTACGCACTAACCCTTATCCAATGGTGGTAGTTTCGTTTTGGAACCCCGAACCGTTTTCGCACAGTGGCCTCACCTGTGTAAATTCACCCGAAAAATAATTTCCAATTTCCCGCTTTCTGAAATACTTTTCTAATGAAATTATTTCGAATTTGAATAGTACGCACTAACCCCTATCCAATGGTGGTAGTCTCGTTTTGGAACCCCGAACGGTTTTCGCACAGTGGCCTCACCTGTGTAAATTCACCCGAAAAATAATTTTCAATTTCCCGCTTTCTGAATTACTTTTCTAATGAAATTATTTCGAATTTGAATAGTACGCACTAACCCCTAGCCAATGGTGGTAGTCTCGTTTTGGAACCCCGAACGGTTTTCGCACAGTGGCCTCACCTGT
Source organism: Haematobia irritans (assembly GCF_050003625.1). Taxonomy (NCBI): domain Eukaryota; kingdom Metazoa; phylum Arthropoda; class Insecta; order Diptera; family Muscidae; genus Haematobia; species Haematobia irritans. The sequence continues at coordinate 170,443,316 of NC_134397.1, read as the reverse complement.
GTAAATTCACCCGAAAAATATTTTCCAATTTTCCGCTTTCTGAAATACTTTTCTAATGAAATTATTTCGAATTTGAATAGTACGCACTAACCCCTATCCAATGGTGGTAGTCTCGTTTTGGAACCCCGAACGGTTTTCGCACAGTGGCCTCATTTGTGTAAATTCACCCAAAAAATATTTTCCAATTTTCCGCTTTCTGAAATACTTTTCTAATGAAATTATTTCAAATTTGAATAGTACGCACTAACCCCTATCCAATGGTGGTAGTTTCGTTTTGGAACCCCGAATCGTTTTCGCACAGTGGCCTCGTTGATGTAAATTCACCCGGAAAATAATTTCCAATTTCCCGCTTTCTGAAATACTTTTCTAATGAAATTATTTCGAATTTGAATAGTGCGTACTAAGACCTATCCAATGGTGGTAGTTTCGTTTTGGAACCCCGAAGGGTTTTCGCACAGTGGCCTCATTTGTGAAAATTGACTCGGAAAATAATTTCCAATTTCCCGCTTTCTGAAATACTTTTCTAATGAAATTATTTCGAATTTGAATAGTGCGTACTAAGACCTACCCAATGGTGGTAGTTTCGTTTTGGAACCCCGAAGGGTTTTCGCACAGTGGCCTCATTTGTGAAAATTGACTCGGAAAATAATTTCCAATTTTCCGCTTTCTGAAATACTTTTCTAATGAAATTATTTCGAATTTGAATAGTGCGCACTAAGACCTATCCAATGGTGGTAGTTTCGTTTTGGAACCCCGAAGGGTTTTCGCACAGTGGCCTCATTTGTGAAAATTGACTCGGAAAATAATTTCCAATTTCCCGCTTTCTGAAATACTTTTCTAATGAAATTATTTCGAATTTGAATAGTGCGCACTAAGACCTATCCAATGGTGGTAGTTTCGTTTTGGAACCCCGAAGGATTTTCGCACAGTGGCCTCATTTGTGAAAATTGACTCGGAAAATAATTTCCAATTTCCCGCTTTCTGAAATACTTTTCTAATGAAATTATTTCGAATTTGAATAGTGCGCACTAAGACCTATCCAATGGTGGTAGTTTCGTTTTGGAACCCCGAACCGTTTTCGCACAGTGGCCTCACCTGTGTATATTCACACGGAAAATAATTTCCAATTTTCCGCTTTCTGAAATACTTTTCTAATGAAATTATTTCGAATTTGAATAGTGCGCACTAAGACCTATCCAATGGTGGTAGTTTCGTTTTGGAACCCCGAAGGGTTTTCGCACAGTGGCCTCATTTGTGAAAATTGACTCGGAAAATAATTTCCAATTTCCCGCTTTCTGAAATACTTTTCTAATGAAATTATTTCGAATTTGAATAGTGCGCACTAAGACCTATCCAATGGTGGTAGTTTCGTTTTGGAACCCCGAAGGATTTTCGCACAGTGGCCTCATTTGTGAAAATTGACTCGGAAAATAATTTCCAATTTCCCGCTTTCTGAAATACTTTTCTAATGAAATTATTTCGAATTTGAATAGTGCGCACTAAGACCTATCCAATGGTGGTAGTTTCGTTTTGGAACCCCGAACCGTTTTCGCACAGTGGCCTCACCTGTGTATATTCACACGGAAAATAATTTCCTATTTCCCGCTTTCTGAAATACTTTTCTAATGAAATTATTTCGAATTTGAATAGTACGCACTAAGACCTATCCAATGGTGGTAGTTTCGTTTTGGAACCCCGAAGGGTTTTCGCACAGTGGCCTCATTTGTGAAAATTGACTCGGAAAATATTTTTCAAATTTCCGCTTTCTGAAATACTTTTCTAATGAAATTATTTCGAATTTGAATAGTATGCACTAAGACCTATCCAATGGTGGTAGTTTCGTCTTGGAACCCCGAAGGGTTTTCGCACAGTGGCCTCATTTGTGAAAATTGACTCGGAAAATATTTTTCAAATTTCCGCTTTCTGAAATACTTTTCTAATGAAATTATTTCGAATTTGAATAGTATGCACTAAGACCTATCCAATGGTGGTAGTTTCGTTTTGGAACCCCGAAGGGTTTTCGCACAGTGGCCTCACCTGTGTAAATTTACCCGGAAAATAATTTCCAATTTCCCGCTTTCTGAAATACTTTTCTAATGAAATTATTTCGAATTTGAATAGTACGCACTAAGACCTATCCAATGGTGGTAGTTTCGTCTTGGAACCCCGAAGGGTTTTCGCACAGTGGCCTCATTTGTGAAAATTGACTCGGAAAATATTTTTCAAATTTCCGCTTTCTGAAGTACTTTTCTAATGAAATTATTTCGAATTTGAATAGTGGGCACTAAGACCTATCCAATGGTGGTAGTTTCGTCTTGGAACCCCGAAGGGTTTTCGCACAGTGGCCTCATTTGTGAAAATTGACTCGGAAAATATTTTTCAAATTTCCGCTTTCTGAAGTACTTTTCTAATGAAATTATTTCGAATTTGAATAGTACGCACTAAGACCTATCCAATGGTGGTAGTCTCGTTTTGGAACCCCGAACGGTTTTCGCACAGTGGCCTCACCTGTGTAAATTCACCTGAAAAATATTTTCCAATTTTCCGCTTTCTGAAATACTTTTCTAATGAAATTATTTCGAATTTGAATAGTACGCACTAACCCCTATCCAATGGTGGTAGCTTCGTTTTGGAACCCCGAACCGTTTTCGCACAGTGGCCTCGTTGTTGTAAATTCACCCGGAAAATAATTTCCAATTTTCCGCTTTCTGAAATACTTTTCTAATGAAATTATTTTGAATTTGAATAGTACGAACTAACCCCTATCCAATGGTGGTAGTCTCGTTTTGGAACCCCGAACGGTTTTCGCACAGTGGCCTCACCTGTGTAAATTCACCCGAAAAATAATTTCCAATTTCCCGCTTTCTGAAATACTTTTCTAATGAAATTATTTCGAATTTGAATAGTACGCACTAACCCCTATCCAATGGTGGTAGTCTCGTTTTGGAACCCCGAACGGTTTTCGCACAGTGGCCTCACCTGTGTAAATTCACCCGAAAAATATTTTCCAATTTTCCGCTTTCTGAAATACTTTTCTAATGAAATTATTTCGAATTTGAATAGTACGCACTAACCCCTATCCAATGGTGGTAGTCTCGTTTTGGAACCCCGAACGGTTTTCGCACAGTGGCCTCACCTGTGAAAATTGACCCGGAAAATATTTTTCAAATTTCCGCTTTCTGAAATACTTTTCTAATGAAATTATTATTTACGATTTTCGCACAATGGTCCCTTTTTTGTTAAACAAAATTTTAATTTTGCCGGTTTCTAAGTTATTTTTGTGATGAAATTTGTTTGAATTAAAGATACATACAGCCTTCTTTAACGAATTCTATCAAATTCCATTAAAAAATTCTTAGCGTTTTCAAAAAAATGATATATTTGTAAAATTAAATTCGAATTTAAAAAATTAAATTCGAATTTAAAATTGCTCTGAAGGTGCTGGTTTGTGTCTCGGCTAAGGCCTCTGCCGCAATTTTAAATTCGAATTTATCTTCACACACATTATGCTTTTTACCATTCGTCCTCACATTTTTTTTATTTGTATGTTAACTTTTGCCTCCATATCGGCACCAAAGCTCAATAGCTGAATATTTCAGTGTTGATGGTTTGGTTTCTCATCCGTCTCGGTTCATTCATCTCGTGTCGCATTTGTTTGCCACACTCCACTTTGGGAGTTTACAACTCTGTTTGCATCGGTCCTCTGTGTGCTTTGAAATGTCGACCCAAGTTGGCAATCAGGCTGACATGTAACTTGGGAAAAGTAATAATTAATGCTTCACTAAATACATGCCGTTTATTATTATTTTTTGTTTGTTAAATTGTCGATGGTGAAGCATGAAGTATATAGCTAGTTAAAGAGTATTTTCCGTGATTGTTTTGCGCTAACAAAGGGATTAAAATATACTCACGGTCCATGGGTCCTTCCAAGGCAGGGTTTCTGTTGAAAATTTCAAAAAAGTGGGAAAAATAAGATTTGTTCACAAAATTTAAAAATATGGCACAAAAAATAGATGAATTAAATGCAAATATATCCGTATATTCTGTTTATATTATTATAATGTGCATCCAATGTTGTCATAACAAAATTCAAAATCGCTCCTTGAAATTAACATTTACTTAGGTGAGGTTATTGTATAGAGGATGACACCAATCCGAAGAAATGAATTGGTTTCCACTTAGACTATATTGATCCATTGTGATTCCTCATAGTTTGTTCTTCTTTCTCTATTTTTCTCCGCCAGGATTAATCCCATCATATTTGCGATTTCCAATAAGTTTTCTACGTCTTCCATACAGAAGCCTTGATGAAGACAAGTATTTTCTTCAGACTCGTCTCGTACATCAGTAATATCCTAAAAGAAAAAGGAACCCAATATCTGGTTTCTTCTAAATGGTAGTGCCGAGCAATGACACAGAAAATGATAGGAGTCTACCGTAGACTCCGAGTCCAGACACAATCTACAAATATCATCATTCATTAGGCCAATCCTTACCATGTGTTTTCCAAGTTTGTTATGTCCTGTTATGATGCCTATTTACGGTCTCAAATCCTCTCTATGCGTCGCCATTGGAAATCCAGAGTTCTTTTCGCTCCATATCAATTAAGTTTGCTCACAGGCCACAAAGGAAGCCCTACGTTTTTCCATAAATCATTGTATTTGACATTGAGTGAAGGAAAACCATCCATAATGATGACATCCATGTTGCGTAAGCCTTCTTAAGCCAGCTCTTCTGCCTCTTCATTGCCCATTATTCCGTAATGTCCAGGTAACCATCTCAGAGTACTATGCATTATGCTGTTCAGAGAGAGTTTTCTAAGCTCTCTGCAACAGCGTCTAACTACCTTCATGATGTTACCCAAGGCCTTTATTGCTGCCTGATTGTCAATGAAGAAGCTGATATCGCTTCTGAATATCGACCTCATCAGCAAGAGTTCTGCAGCTTTTGCAATGGCAAATATCTCCGACTCAAAAATTATGCATCCGCTGACCATTTTATATGAAAAAGTTGGTAAATATATATATTTACCAACTTTTTTTCAACCATCCATGTTCAGATCTCCAAAATGTATGCCCCTTTCTTCCAAATCCGCTATACTTGAGAAAATTAGTTTTAACTTGCCCTCATATACATACATGTCAAGTCGCCAACTGACTGAAACAACGAGTTCTGTGTGGCCGCAAGTCGCGTTTCCTAGCTAGTCAAGGCTTTCCAGTATCATGAGTATCACCTCAGTTGTTTTCCTAATATGCGGATCAAGTGAACAAATTTCCATAATTACCTCCAGAGCTGGCAGCCACCGTGGTACAATGTTTAGCATGATCGCCTTGCATACTAATGGTCGTGGGTTCAAACCCAGTTTCGACCAACAATTTTTTCAACCGTGGATTATCCGCTCTCTGTAACGCTGTTTGCATTTCTGAGTGTATCCAAGATTCTCTATGTGGTTTCACTGCAATGTGGAATCAGCTATAAAACCAGAGGTCCCCTGTCATTGAGCTTAACATTGAATCGGGCAGCACTCAGTAATAAGAGAGAAGTTCACTACTGTGGTATCACAATAGACTGAATAGTCTAAGTGAGCCTGAAATTTTGGGCTGCCACTATCTACCTCCAGAGCAGAAGTGGCCTTGTTCTCATTGCATCAGTCATGTATATAAGAGCTGCAACACGCCAGTGAAATTGGATGGGATTCATTCCCCAACGTTCCCCCACCAACTTTTGGCAGGCATGCAGTGTCACGTAGGTCTTCTTTAGACGAATAGTTGTGCCTAGCCAATTTTGAGAGACTCAATATCGTCCCTTGAAATTGTGTATCATTATACCTGGTGGATTTTCTTCTTCTAGTGAAGAGCACTAGCTCCATTTTTTTTAATTAATACACAAACCACTCCACTGCCCACTCTTTTAGAATTTGTAAAGCCTCACTCATTATATCACAGAGAGAGAGAGAGAGATCGTGCCCGTGGGCAGTGTTGCCAGGTTGGGGGTTTCCCCAAAATTTAGGGAATTTTTACACGTTTAGGGGGATTTTTAGGGTAACATTTATTTGGGAGGATTTTTGGGGGTAAAAAAATATCTTAGATCTTATAAAGTGGAGCAATTCTCAACAAAATTTGGAACAAATCTGCCATGAATTTTGAGAAAAAAATAAGGGAAGTCAACCCATATTCCTAAATACAAGTAAGTATGCAATGACATTCTTTTTTAAACGCATCTGTTGAAGGGACATTTTTAATATTTGATACAATTAAAAACAAGGTTAGGTTAGGTGGCAGCCCGATATATTAGGCTCACTTAGACTATTCAGTCCATTGGGATACCACACTGGTGAACTTCTCTCGTTTCACTGCCCGATCCCAAGTTAAGCTCAATGTAAAGGGACCTCCTTTTTATAGCCGAGTCTGAACGGCGTTCCACATTGCAGTGCAACCACCTAGAGAAGCTTTGAAACCCTCAGAAATGTCATCAGCATTACTGAGGTGGGACAATCCACTGCTGAAAAACTTTTTGGTGTTCGGTCGAAGCAGGAATCGAACCCGAATTTGTGACAAGTAGTGTAATGATTTTATCTAATGATTTTTATTTACTTCAAAAGAAAATTTTTAGCATAAAAAACTTATTTTGTCTAAAATTTTGTTCCTCAGAAAAAATCTTCTTTCAGTTTATATATTTGTGTTAAATTAAATTTTTTAAGTGTATCACTACAGGATTTTTAACGAAATTTTGGGCCCCTTTTTGTATTATTTCCATACTTAAAACTTTTGGGGGTTTTTGAAAAAAGTCTAGACCAATTTAGGGGTTTTTTCTTAAGATTTGGGGGGAAGAATCAAAGCATACCTGGCAACACTGCCCGTGGCATACGCCACTATCCCTTTGTTGTGCAGAAAAGTCTGAATCTTTTCTACTCCAAAAATTCATCAGACGAAAAATTCAACCGATTAAAATCCGTAGATTTTTGTGGTCATTGTACGGTAGAAATGAATCAAGAAACCTCGTTCTTAAGCCATTCTTAGTTGACGCATGCCGAGTCCGTAGTCAGCGTCAGAACTGTTTGTCTGCCCAGGTCTTTGTCATTTTCCCGGTAATTTTGACATCATTTTGACCCCACTGTCGATGAATACAAGAGAGGAGCGACCATCGGCCGTTACGGCGGTCAATACCATTACTATCGGCCGCGTTTGCATTCTGGTGGCCAATCGAAGATGTCAATTTTCACCAGACCTTTTTGACAAGTAAATCCGATCATTTTGCTTGTTCACAAACTGCTCAATTTGGAATGGATTCTCAATGGAGAAAACGAAATTCGGGAACTGGTCACTTTCGTGCAAGGGCAGCAACTCCTTGGATTTTGCAATATGTTCAGCTCGTAGCTAACAATATGCTTACCACATTTTACCACCGACGAACTAGTCACAACAAGACTTTTTATAGCCGCATAATAGCGAAAGACGTTCTTTTTCGTTTACGATTTTGGAATGTCGTTCATTTTAGAGCGGTCACAAATTCGATATTTGGCTTCCTTAATTTTTTTCTACCAACATTAGCTTAATTTAATTAAAATTGCTCTAAGCTATTTGACACCATATATATTTTTTTCAATTTATATGCCCTTTGTGCTATCTTAGATATGTTATTGCCTGTTGGGATTTCCAGAAGTCTATAACAAAATTTCTACGAAATTTTAACAAACAAAAACAACTGAAATGTGCATATTACACAAAAATATAAATGGAAATAAAAGCTTGGATTCCAGTAAAATTGATATTACCCAAGAGAAATGCTTTGGTGGTTATATGGTTACGAGGAAAAGATATCACAGTTGTTTATTTGATAGGATATATCATTATAAATGATGCTTTTGTATATATATGTATGTATTTTTTAACATTTCATATCTTTGTGTGTGTGTGTGTGTGTAGTATATCATCTCATATGTTCAGTATTTTATATAAATATGCTCTAAAGATAAACATACGAAAAAACAAACTCTGTTAATTTTCACAACTTTTGCATTATCGCGGAGATTAATAAAAATAAATCGGCAAGCCTACATATTGTCCTTGGGGAAATTTCAGTAATTATCGTAACAGAGGAAGAGAGAAATATTTTTCAAATGAAATTTGAGGAATGGCACAGTTAAGCATTATTAGAGAGGGAAGGAGAGATATTTTAGGAAAATGAAATATGTGAGATGGAGACAAATAAAAAGTATGGACTAATAAATATAGGTGAACATTTAAAAAAAAAGGATAATAACGGCAAATGTTAGGGAGCTAGAGTTTAAATGACCTTCTCGATAGCAGAGGGTCATGGATTCTATGCAGTGTTATAACTAAGACTTTCTTAAGACTATCCCATTATATAATTAGTAAACAGTGTCATATTTATTTTTTAAAGAGGGACACATTTTCCCTCTTTAAAATATAACTCGTTTTTTTCTAATTTTTATACCCACTACCACAGAATGGTAACAGGTTGGCTGATAAGTCCCCGGTCTAACAAAGAAAAACACATTTTTTTGTCAAAACTCGTTTTTATTATTCAACATAGTTCCCTTCAAGAGCGAAACAACGATTATAACGACCTTCCAATTTTTTGATACCATTTTGGTAGTACTCCTTCGGTTTTGCCTCAAAATAGGCCTCAGTTTCAGCGATCACCTCTTCATTGCAGCCAAATTTTTTTCCCTGCGTGCATCCTTTTGAGGTCTGAAAACAAGAAAAAGTCGCTGGGGACCAGATCTGGAGAATACGGTGGGTGGGGAAGCAATTCGAAGCCCAATTCATGAATTTTTGCCATCGTTCTCAATGACTTGTGGCACGGTGCGTTGTCTTGGTGGAACAACACTTTTTTCTTCTTCATATGGGGCCGTTTTGCCGTGATTTCGACCTTCAAACGCTCCAATAACGTCATATAATAGTAACTGTTGATGGCTTTTCCCTTCTCAAGATAATCGATAAAAATTATTCCATGCGCATCCCAAAAAACAGAGGCCATTACTTTGCCAGTGGACTTTTGAGTCTTTCCACGCTTCGGGGACGGTTCGCCGGTCGCTGTCCACTCAGCCGACTGTCGATTGGACTCAGGAGTGTAGTGATGGAGCCATGTTTCATCCATTGTCAAATATCAACGGGAAAACTCGGGTGTATTACGGGTTAACAGCTGCAAACACCGTGCAGAATCATGAACACGTTGTTGTTTTTGGTCAAATGTGAGCTCACGCGGCACCCATTTTGCACAGAGCTTCCTCATATCCAAATATTGATGAATGATATGACCAACACGTTTCTTTGATATCTTTAAGGCCTCTGCTATCTCGATCAACTTCAGTTTACGGTTATTCAAAATCATTTTGTGGATTTTTTTTGATGTTTTCGTCGGTAACCACATCTTTCGGCGTACACTGCGTTCACCGTCTTCCGTACTCATTTCACCACGCTTTAATTTTGCATACCAATCAATTATTGTTGATTTCCCTGGGCCAGAGACCGAAAACTCATTATCAAGCCAAGTTTTTGCTTCCACCGTATTTTTTCCCTTCAGAAAACAGTATTTTATCAAAACACGAAATTCCTTTTTTCCCATTTTTTTCACAATAACAAAAGTTGCTTCACAAAAGACGCTCTATCTCACAAACTAATTGACTAACACACGTCAAATTTTGACACGAATCATTTGAAGGTTGGTACTATGTAAAACTAATATGCATTTAATACTAGCGACGCCATCTATGTGTCAGACCCTATCAGCCAACTTGTTAGTTCACCACTTGTGGCATCACAATAGACAATGGCTCAATATACCTAAGCTAACCTCATTTTTAAGCCATTCTTGGTTGACGAGTGTTGAATGCAATGGTACTGAGTACTGTTGGAATGTCCACGGTCTACGCCCGAAATGTTTTTCTGGGCTTCAATATTGTTTTTGGGACATTTGCCCGATAATATTCAGTATTTATTTTGAATCCACGGTCGATGAATACGAGCGGGAAGCGACCATCGGCCGTTATGGCGGTCCACGCCATTACCATCGGCGGTGCTAGAGTTCTGGTGGGCAATCGAAGGAGTAAAATTTCTGCCGACCACTTGGGAAAGTAAACTCGATCATTTTGTTTGATCACAAACTGTTGAAATTGGATTGGCTTCACATCGGATAAAACCAATCTTGGTAACTGGCCGCTTTTGTGGAACCGATACCTCCGCCCTTTCCAGTCTACCTTTTTTTGTACATTTCTCTTGCACATTTTGGATCTGCATTCGCTTCCATCCAAACCAAGGATTAATCCTGTACAAGTCCTGGAGTTGATCCATTTCCCGTAGGGTGGCTCCATAAATATTGTGACACATAGTTCGGACTCAGTGATGTCTTACCAATCACTCATTGATAAGGAAGAAGTTCATTTTCAACAGCGACTGAATTTTGAGTTTGAAATCAGCTAGCAATTCGATTGCTGTATGAAATTTTCTTAGCATTAAATGCATCGAGACCATATTTCGAAATTATGTTCGTATTTCTTTAAACAGCTAATGCATGATACTGTTTAATGGTTATTTAAAACATCCAAGGTAAATGAACGCTCATAGAAGAGAACCCATTAAAGTTGACTGACTAACTACTTTCACACATTTCACCATACATCCAAGTATAATTGACATTTCAATGTATTTGCCACGGACATTCTTTCACATCGACAACTTTCAGGATACACACAGGACATCATCTGTCTGTGTAAATATTGGAATTTTACATGGTGTGGCTTTGTGTCGTCGCGTTGCTTCTTTGTTTGAATACAACAAAAACGAAAAAAGCACATTATCTCTTGCCGGACCATGGCAGAGATAATCAGCAAGGACAACAATGATGACAGCTATCGTTAGCAAACAAAAGTAGGTGTTAAATAATTTTTCTGTGTTTTTTGTATCCTGCTTATAGCTCTTTCCTCTGATCATATTCATGTTTAGCTGCCAGACGGACGGACAGTGAGTTATTGACTCCGAAAGGATAACCTCAATTTCTGTTGCCTCCTTACAACCAATATCAACATCTCATCTGTTGTGGTGAGTGTCGTACTTAAAGCAGAAGTACGAAGCCGCATAACTATAACTCGTTGCTTCTACCTGTCTGCATGTGACGTTACGAAGGCCCTTGTTTAAAAGTGGCATCTAGCCGCTAAGTGAAACCACCTGGCGTTTTACCTGGTCCCACTTATGTTGTTACTTTTAAGATGGTCATTATGCAGAAAATTCATAAAGCCATATTTGTGTGGAATGAAGAAGGATAAAAAGGCGAAAAAGTTTGAATTCATTTTCGCAAATAAACGAAAGAATCCTTTCTGAAAAGAAGTTATGGGAGAAGTGGCAAATATTACACAAAGGTAAAATACGTTCGCTATAATTACTAGAAGAGCCCGAGGTAAACTAACTTGTACTACTACTTCAAGAGATTTCTATCCTTTGTTTGCCTGGCATTGTCCTTCAATGAAATGTTAGCACTTACAAATTGCCCACACTAGATGGGAAAGATTGTGAAACATTTAGTTTTCTTCTATCCTATCTAGAATTTTGTTATACTTCTTTATATTTTTGCATTCCTGTGAATCGTTTGTGTGATATTAAGCGTAAGATGGTAAAAAAAGGGATTTAGTTTATTTGCTGCAACTACACGGATGAAAAAGACTGTTTTTCATATGTTTGGCTATAAACATTATATGTTTGGAACACAAATTTTTAAACACAATATTTTTGAGTGCAAGCATATAATGTTCATAAACTAGCATAACATGTTTGGGACATATATGTTAATATGTTAGAACATATTATGTTTGGGACATAAAATGTTTGTAAATATAAAATGTTTGGATGCAAACATATATTAATTTAGAAATAGCCTATAAACATATATGTGTTTAGTAGCTTGGAGCGCTATTTAACAGGGAGCGATATTGAATTAAGTTGGTGGTTGTTGCTTGTTATTACAAAATTAACATTTTATTTTTCCTTGGGCAATTGATCAGCTACTTCTTTGATCCTTACAAACTGTGTGGTCCGCTGTTCGAATCCCCGTCCGGCAAAAGGTAAAATTAAAATAAAAAAAAATCATACAATTGAATAATTTCTTCTACAATGTTTGTATTACAGAAAAAGGTGCTAAGAACTAAAAAATCTCGTGGAAGTGAGAAAGATGTTGGGGAATATACAATTGGGCAGAAACAAAATTTTGAGCATTCAGGTCGAAAACCTATGTTGTTAGCACCTTATTACCTGTTTATTTTCATAATTCGTTATGATTGTAAATATATAAATAAATAAATAAAATTTTGAGCACAATATTGTTTGGGAGAATTTTTTTAAGCATATAATATTTTTGGGTGCAAAATGCTTCCAAACATATTATATGTTCACATAATAACATATTGTTTTTTGGAAGACAACATTATTGAATTTGGATGCAAAAATATAAAATGTTTGAAACTTAGACTACCCAAACATATATTGTTTACGGCCATTTTCATGTATCTCCGTTAGATTTTAACTCCCAGTTAACAGAAAGTAAAATAAAAATATCTTCTCTCCGGTTAACTTTAACTGAAAAATTTTTAGCAGTTAAGTTGCTAACTGGCATATGGAATATATAGACATGATGACAGACATGTCTATAGAACGGTTTAAAAGTTCGTTAGCTAACGTAGCACTAACGGAGCTTCCTGAAAATGGGGGTTAGACTAATATGCTTTCAAACATATTATATATTGGAAGAGATCAAACATATAAATGTTTGGGCAATACCCAAAAATGTATATGCTTGAAGCAAAATATGTTTGGGAGTATATGTTACAGAAGCGATTTTTTGTGAGCGTGTACCAAAAGAAACACGAAACGATACACAGAAAAAATGTATTCTTCTCTTTCAAGTTATTAATATTGGCCTGAAGTATAATGAATTCTGATTGAGTTGTCATGATGCGCAGGAAAAGGAATTCTCTTGTATGAGTTCCTGCATTTTGTGTAAAGCGTAAGCGAATTTTAAGAGCATACAGCTTTAGATTACTGGTGGAAAATCTTAACTTAAGCAGTCTGTTAATGTTTTTGGAACAATCTGGTTGGTTCAACAGAAGAAAATAATCGACTAGGTTCAGCGGTTAAAACTAGAAGTGTCCATATGTAATAGGTACATTTATTTAATGTTGTATCTCAATGGATTGAATAGTCTAAGTTAGTCTGAAAATAAATCGGGATGCGACGTTAACCTTATCTAACCTAACATATTTAAGTTACTACTGAGAAAAATATTTCAAGCAAAATCTTGCAACTGCTCTATTTACAAATGTTAGATTTGATCTCTCTCTCTCTCTCTGTTTGGTAGATTTTGCTAAATACTCCTCTCCAACTATGAGGTACTTGGCAAAATTTTCTATAGAATAAAATTTTGCCAAAATTTTCTATAAAAATAAAATTTCTAGCAAATTTTGCTAGATAAATAAAATGTTGTATAAAACATATAAAAACAAATTGGCAAAATTTTCTATGGAAATAAAATTTAGCTAAATTTTCTATAGAAATAAAATTGCGGCAACATTTTCTATAGAAATTAAATTTTGGCAAAATTGTTTAGATAAATAAAATGTTGGCGAAATTTTCTATAGAAATAAAATTTCGGCAACATTTTTTATAGAAATACAATTTTCGTAAAATTTTCTATAGAAATAAAATGTTGGCAACATTTTCTATAGAAATAAAATTTTGGCAAAATTTTCTATAGAAATAAAATTTTGGCAAAATTTTCTATAGAAATAAAATTTTGACAACATTTTCTATAAAAATAAAATTTGGCAAAATTTTCTATAGAAATAAAATTTTGGTAAAATTTCCTTGATAAGAGGTACTTGGCAAAATTTTCTATAGAATAAAATTTTGGCAAAATTTTCTATAAAAATAAAATTTTGGCAAAATTTTCTAGATAATTAAAATTTTGGCAAAATTTTTTGGTTTAACAGAAGAAAATAATCGAGTAGGTCCAGCGGTTAAAACTAGAAGTGTCCACATGTAATAGGTACATTTAGTTAATGTTGTATCTCAATGGATTGAATAGTCTAAGTGAGTCTGAAAATAAACCTAACCTAACATAAGTTACTACTGAGAAAAATATTTCAAGCAAAAACTTGCTCTATTTACCAAATCTTAGATTTGATCTCTCCCTCTCTCTCTCTCTCTGTTTGGTAGATTTTGCTAAATACTCCTCTCCAACTAAGACGTACTTGGCAAAATTTTCTATAGAATAAAATGTTGGCAAAATTTTCTATAAAAATAAAATTTCTAGCAAAAATTTGCTAGATAAATAAAATATTGGCAAAATTTTCTATGGAAATAAAATTTTAGCTAAGTTTTCTATAGAAATAACATTTCGGCAACATTTTCTATAGAAATAAAATTTTGGCAAAATTTTTTAGATAAATAAAATTTTGGCGAAATTTTCTATAGAAATAAAATTTCGGCAACATTTTATATAGAAATACAATTTTCGTAAAATTTTCTATAGAAATAAAATGTTGGCAACATTTTCTATAGAAATAAAATTTTGGCAAAATTTTCTATAGAAATAAAATTTTGATAACATTTTCTATAAAAATAAAATTTGGCAAAATTTTCTATAGAAATAAAATTTTGGTAAAATTTTCTTGATAAGAGGTACTTGGCAAATTTTTCTAAAGAATAAAATTTTGGCAAAATTTTCTACAAAAATAAAATTTTGGCAAAATTTTCTATAAAAATAAAATTTTGGCAAAATTTTCTAGATAAATAAAATTTTGGCAAAATTTTCTATAAAAAAATTTGGCAACATTTTCTATGGAAATAAAATTTTAGCTAAATTTTCTATAGAAATAAAATTTCGGCAAAATTTTCTATAGAAATAAAATTTTGGCAACATTTTTTATAGAAATAAAATTTTGGTAAAATTTTCTATAGAAATAAAATTTTGGCAAATTTTTTTTTAGATAAATAAAATGTTGGCGAAATTTTCTATAGAAATAAAATTTGGCAAAATTTTTTATAGAAATAAAATTTTGGTAAAATTTTCTATAGAAATAAAATTTTGGCAAAATATTCTATAGAAATAAAATGTTGGCAAAATTTTCTATAGAAATCAAATTTTGGCAACATTTTCTATAAAAATTAAATTTTGGCAAAATTTTCTATAGAAATAAAATTTTGGTAAAATTTTCTTTATAAATTAATTTTTGGCAAAATTTTCTAGAAAAATAAAATTTTAGTAAAATTGCCTAGAGAAATGAAATTTTGCCAAATTTTCTAGCACAATAAAATTTTTATAACATTTCTAGAATAATAAAATTTTGATAACATTTCCAGAGCAATAAAATTTTGATTAAAAATAAGATTTTTTAAAATTTGGTAGATTTTTGATAGAATTTTCCACAAATTTTGGTAGATTCTTTTTGGCACGAGTGGCAACCGTGGTCTCATCTCTGAAATCTTAACGTTAAAACTACTGAACCAATATCCAACCCAAAGGTAATTCTAAGGACTGACAAGATCAATTATAAAAGTCGAAATCTTTGTTGCTGTACCAACAAGCAATCACTGACCAGTGACCAGTAACTCATTATTCCCTAGCATACAGTGGTGCTGGGGGGTATGGTCCAAATTCTCTTGGTATGCAAATTTTTACATTGTTTCAATAAATTTTAATGTCAAGAGAATATAGAATTTAAAAATATACAGGGTCGATGATATTTACTGCAACAACGTTAAACGTTATAGTTTTAAATTTGTTGTTCATTTATTTCTGCTTCAGAATCAGTTCAAATTTGTTTAAATTGGGTACATTTGTCACGAATTATGCCCACAACTGTGGAAATGCATCTAGGGGGAGGTCTTAGACCGGTCTCGCCTAGAATTTGAAAACCTATTTAAGATTTTCCACAATATATATTAGAGGTCTGCACAATTCCATTTGTAAATGCAGAGTACACGTGTACTTGCTAAATGAGTACATCTATTTGAGAGAGTCGCAACACAATTGGTACACATTTTAATGAACAACAAAAGCCACGAGTAACTTCTTGTTGCTACTCTAATGTCTTCACTACCAACAAACACATATTCCTCTTTCTCTCTTATTGAAGTGTACTCAGAGTGATCACGTCGAGTATGTTGCGAGAACAAAACTTCATAGAGTACTCCATGTACCACGTGCAGTTTCAGAAATACAAGAAAACAGTTACTCTCCATAATATATGTTTTCGGATTGTTATAAAGAACGGCAAACGTGAGTGTGTGACATACATAAATATATGAAATATGTGACATACATACATATCTATGATTAATAATAATGGAAAGTTTTGCTTCGCACATAACTGAGAAATACTTGTGATACCACGTGAAGTTAAGAGAATCCATGTTGTACTTTTTCTCAAGTACCCTGCCAGCATTTCAAAGTTCCATTTCATCCTCATCGCTACCACAGACTCGTAAATGTCACCACAACCATCGCGAACAGTGATGGGGGAAGCATATCAAAAAGTATAAAATGTACATGAAAGTATTTTGCCATCACTACTGTAAGAAGAGCCATTTTATTTTTTGTGAAACGCCAAGCGCAACCAGCTTGTTATATTTTATTTAAATAAAAACGAAAATAAAGTTCTGAAAACATAGATATTACGCTTAAAATGTGAAAGGTAT
This sequence comes from Haematobia irritans, assembly GCF_050003625.1. NCBI lineage: Eukaryota > Metazoa > Arthropoda > Insecta > Diptera > Muscidae > Haematobia > Haematobia irritans. Next base: position 170,426,607 of record NC_134397.1, on the reverse strand, counting down.
ATGGTGAACAATTTTCGACTTTCCAAATAGAATAAAGTGATCGTTTTTCAAATATTTTCCAGGCACGCTGTCTCCATCGAAAATAAACAAACTGGCTGATAGACGCTGCAATATGTAACTTGCTACTTAAAACTCAACATCATTGTTTTATTAATGCAAAAAATTATGTTAAATGTGATGAGATAAACCGAAAAATGTTATATTTATAAGAAATTATAAATGTTTAATCAAATCAATAAACATCAACACAATCGTGTTTTACTTGACCACAATGATTCTTCTACAATTATCTTAAAATTCACTTTTTCTGATAGTTTGCAGGGGTTCTTATTGGCGTCCTTCGAAATTGATCTAAATAGGCACCTAATAATTGCACTGATGAGAAACTTTTTGGTAGTAACTTGGCGTGGTACAACTTCTCAATAGTGACGGCGCTTTACCGAGGAGTTTTGGATATCGTATACGACTGTTTTCGACGTAGTGGGGATTCTCAGAAGCGCCCCCAAATTCAAAAAATGTTGGCAGGGTACTTACATTTTTATTGTTCCGTTTTTTCGGAACACATATTGTTTCGGATAAGTACTTGGTGGTATTTGACTAGCAAGTGTTCTCTTCACTTCACTACTTACGCTCTGAGAGAAAGATAGTGTATGTACTATATTCGACAGCGAATTGCATACATGTAGTGAAAAGTTATTCGATGCAGACCTCTAATATATATTATTACTGTATTACTGTTTACCAAAAGCCCAACAAAGTCATCGCATGTCGCAGGAAAATGACTCCGCAATATTTTCGTCCACTCCCGGCGAAGCGGCGTCTTGAGATGTTCAACACTTTGGTATTTTTTAGTACCAACCCTACTTTCCGAAATGCCCAGACGCAAACGTGCAATGGATTGAGATCCGTAGAATGTAGTAGCCACTTTACGATAGAAATGAAGCGAGAAACCTCCTTTTAAGCCGGGCTAAGTGTGATGGCGCTGCTGAGTTCTGCAACATCACACGAGAGTGGTTCTGCGGTATTCTGGCGAGGAACCTCCAATGTCCGACCGAAATTTTTGTCTTACCAGCGCTTCAATACCATTATTAGGAAATTTTTCCACCTAATATCTAGCATTTATTTTGACCCAACGGTCGATGAATAAGAGCGGCTGTAGACCGTTACAGCTGCCCACACCTTTACCATCGGTGGCTCTAGAATTCTTGTGACAAATCGAATGCCTAATAAAGTTCCAGCTGACCTCTTTGGCTAGTAAACACGATTGCCACTCGTGCCCAAAATAATTTAGAAAAATTTGATGGAAATGTAATCAAAAATCTAACAAATTAATAAAACCTTATTTTGATCAAAATCTTGTGGTTAGAACGAAAAAAATGTTTTTTTCTATATGTATAAATATATCTTGAATTGTAAATGTGTCGAAATTTACATGTTTTAAAAACTGTATCTTACACCAAGAAGAGCAAGTTACTACTTCTACAAATTGGGAGAAAATTTTCTCAAAATTTTATTTCTATAGAAAATTGTGTTAAAATTTCATTTCTATGGAACATTGTGTCAACATTTTATTTCTAAGGAAAAATTTGCCAAAATTTTATTTCTATAAAAAATTTTATCAAAATTTTATTTTTATGGAAAATTTGCAGCAATCCCCCGTAGAGTGGTCTCAATAATGCCTATGTTAGTACGTCGTCCGAACACGCACAGAAAAATCATGCTTGGACATGGTTGCTGCATCCATTTAATGCTTATCTAGAGCATGTAATTGCCACGAAAACCATGTATTTTGTCTTTGTAAAAATAGTTTTCGAGCGGAGAAAAATGTATGGTGGCAATAAGCATTCGAATGGTTCTCAAATACCGCAAACATGTTCTATCATTTAAATGATTTGAGACCATTAAATGGTCGGGAAAATCATGTACCTGACCATTCAATTTTTTTTACTTTTTTACAGGAAAAAGTATTTTTATAGGTTAAGTATAGACATGTCTAGAACCATTACATGGCCATAAAGACCATTTACATTTTTTTTCGTGACCATTTAATTTTTTAACTTTTTTGCAGCGAAAAGAATTTTATAAAAACATTGAGCAGGTACACACGATTTTCATTTTGCGCGTCAGTCGTGTGTTGATTGTTTCTTGGAATGGTCGGAGAATACGGATTTACTGTGTTTTGTGTTCATTTATTTATTCAGAAGTGGCACGTGGTTTTATGTGAACACAAAAAAGGAAAGTGTAATTGAAAAATGTACCTGTTTTTTGTTCTGCATTTTGCTATATGGATCATTTATTATTATTTGCAGTTACATGATGTCTGCGTTTGTACATTTGATGGGCACGATGTAAATATGAAATAATTACTTATTGTTGAAATTGAAATAAAATAGAGTGTGTAAAAATATATGATGTTTGCTTGAACGGCATTATAAATACAAATAAACAATTAATTAGTTTATAAATAAATAATAACAAACAAATAAAGTTAATTTTGTGTTTTCTTTTCTCAAGTGGCGTCCTTTTTTCGACGATGAAAAAAGTTTTTTCATAAAGTTCAAAACATTTTAGGTTGTGACCATGTTCTTTTAACTAGGAGAAAAACATTTTTAATGAATACCATAACATTTTAAATCGTGACCATTGTCTTTCCATTCAAACAAAATTCTTTTTATCAATATAATAAGATTTTAGATGAGGACAATTATATTTTTCTTAGAACCATGTTCACTGAGCCAACATGGTTGCAGTTTAAAATGTTACATGGTCTCCGCAAAAATAGCTCCTATCATATTATTTTGCTCTTCGAATATGATTGTGACAATCATGTTTCTTCTCTGCGTGAATCAACCTCTGTAATTGGAGTAGAGTACGGCCAGTTTATTACCACTACGCTTCTTCCACTCATTTCATTAATATGAATGAAATAGTAGGCCTTTTCGAGATACTGCATAATGCTCGCGGCTGACCTAGAAATCAATACTATTAGCAGAACGTGCGTTTATTCGAATCGAAACAAATTGAGTACCATCAATTCGTTGCATGCTGTGGTTAAGCTAAATGGGTAAGTATTTCGACTATGTACAATGACGTCACAATTGATTTGTTTACTATTTGTACTAGGCATTCTTAGATATTATTTTTATTAATAATACTGCGCATATTCTTTCCTTACTTTTATAGACTTTTATGGTACGAGTTCGTCACGTTACGAATGTCTAAACCACATAGTGGTCAGGGTATAATAAGTTTGATCGGCCAAAAAATGTGCCTACCAGAAATATTGATTTTAGACCCCATAAAATATTTATATACCGTTCGACTCAGAATCACCTCCTGAGTCGATCTAGCGCTTGGTGTCCGTCCGTCTGTCCATGTATTTGTTGTTCACAGGATTCCGGTCGCAATTATTAACCGATTTGGATGAAATTTGGTACAGGGTGTTTTTTGGGCACAAGGACGAACGCTATTGAATTTGGAAGAAATCGGATCAAATTTAGATATAGCTCCCATATATATGTATCGCCCGATTTCGACAAACGGAGTCGTCATCAAATTTTGCACATAGTAAACTTTTTCATCACCCTTTAAGTCTGCAAAATTTCATCGAAATCGGTTCAGATTTAGATATAGCTCTCATATATATGTATCGCCCGATTTTCCCAAATTTGGCCATAAAAACCTTATTTATTAAGCGATCTTACTCAAACTTGGCTTACTCTAATCTTTTATGATACTGACAATATGTGCCACAAATAATCGAAATCGGTTCAGATTTAGATATAGCTCCCATATATATGTATCGCCCGATTTTGCCAAATTTGGCCGTAAAACCCTTATTTACCAACCGATCGTAACCAAGGTTGGCTAAATGTAATCTTCTATAGCACTAACTGTATGTGCAAAATTTCATCGAAATCGGTTCAAATTTAGATATAGCTCCCATATATATGTATCGCCCGATTTTGAAAAAGTTGCCCCTAATAACCTTATTTTTGACCATAGGGGCCTCATTTATTAACTGATCGTACTCAAATTTTACACAAAGTGACCTTCTGTGGTATCAATCATACCTGCAAAATATTATACAAATTGGTTCAGATTTAGATATAGGTCCCATATATATGCATCGCTCGATTTTGTCATATTTTGCCATAATACTCTTATTTATTAACCTATGTTATTCAAATTTCAAAGTTTAATGTACTAGCTGATCGTATTTAGACTTACATGTAGCTCTTACATAAATCTATTGCCCTATTTGCAGAAATTTGGATTTATTACCCACAACTAATTGACCGATTTCCTCTTTTTTAATAATGGACTCAATATTAGTGGCATACTAACTCTTTTGGTGCAAAATAAACTATAGGTCCTAATATTAGACATATCTGCTCAGATTGTGACAAGACACCCATAAACATGTACCCCCTTTATGTTCTCCAAAACCTATACCAATGATACCCCACAAATGCTTATGTTTACTAATTCAGTAGGGGTGGTTTAGGGTATGATATAGTCGGCCCCGCCCAACTTTCTACTTTACTCACTTGTTTTTATCGTGAGTATGTATTTTACCATGGTCGTGAATTCTATCGTATGCGGGAAATTTTCTTGAACGTGAATTTCATAGTGAAATTGAATGCGAATGTTGTCACTAAAAAATTTTCTTTTTCAATCACGCTAACTTTCAATTAGGTGATTTTTTTAATTTTTTTCATGGTTAGGTTAGTTTGAAGTGGCAGTCCGATTTATTTTCAGGCTCACTTAGACTATTCAGTCCATTGTGATTTATTCATGAACGTTAATTTTATGGTGAACGTGAATATAAACGTGATCTTTATACCCTTCACCACTACTGTGGTACAGGGTATAATAAGTTTGTGCATTTGTATGTAACGCCAAGAAGGAGTAATCATAGACCAACCTTTTAGTATACGGATCGGCTTAGAATTAAATTCTGAGTCGATTTAGCGATGTCCGTCTGTCTGTCTGTCCGTCTGTCTGTCTGTTGATGTATTTTTGTGTGCAAAGTACAGCTCGCAGTTTTAGTCCGATTGTCCTAAAATTTGGTATAGGGTCCTGTTTCGGCTCAAAGACGATCCCTATTGATTTTGGAAAAAATCGGTTCAGATTTAGATATAGCTGCCATATATATTTTTCACCGATCTGGTCATAATTGGCGTGTCTATCAACCTATCTTCCTCAAATTCCGTACATCCGAATATTTTATGAGTCTCGAAAAACTTTCAAAATATCAGCAAAATCGGTTCAGATTTAGATATAGCTCCCATATATAGCTTTCGCCCGATTTACACTCATTTGCCCACAGAGGCCAATTTTTTGCTCCGATTTAGTTGAAATTTTGCACAGGGAGTAGAATTAGCATTGTAGCTATGTGTGCCTAATTTGGTTGAAATCGGTTCAGATTTAGATATATCTCCCATATATAGATTTCGCCCGATTTACACTCATATGACCACAGAGGCAAATTTTTAACTCCGATTTAGTTGAAATTTTGCACAGGGAGTAGAATTAGCATTGTAGCTATGCGTGCCAAATTTGGTTGAAATCGGTTCAGATTTAGATATAGCTCCCATATATATGTTTTTCTGATTTCGACAAAAATGGTCAAAATACCAACATTTTCCTTGTAAAATCGCCACTGCTTAGTCGAAAAGTTGTAAAAATGACTCTAATTTTCCTAAACTTCTAATACATATATATCGAGCGATAAATCATAAATAAACTTTTTCGAAGTTTCCTTAAAATTGCTTCAGATTTAAACGTTTCCCATATTTTTTTACTAACATTGTGTTCCACCCTAGTGCATTAGCCGACTTAAATTTTGAGCCTATAGATTTTGTAGAAGTCTATCAAATTCTGTCCAGATCGAGTGATATTTAAATGTATGTATTTGGGACAAACCTTTATATATGTAGCCCCCAACACATTTGATGGATGTGATATGGTATCGAAAATTTAGATCTACAAAGTGGGGCAGGGTATAATATAGTCGGCCCCGCCCGACTTTAGACTTTCCTTACTGGTTTTTATCATGAGCATGTATTTTACCGTGGTCGTGAATTCTATCGTGTGAATGAGACGGCATTTTTCTCGTGAAAGGGAATTTATCGTGATTTTGAAGAAAATTGTTAGCATTCTCTTAAATTTTATAGTGGGCGTGAATTTTTTTTTTTTATTGAACGTGATTTTTTTTATACCCTCCACCATAGGTTTGGGGTATATTAACTTTGCCAATCCGCTTGTAACACATTGAAATTTGGTCTCAGCCCGCATAAAGTAACATATATATATTCTGGGTGTTGGTGAAATTCAAATTCAAACTTCATTCGCGCTTTTTGATTCTTTTCGCAGATTTACTTTTTTTACAGCTGAAACATAACCAATGTTATAAAGCGCTCATCTTGCTGTCCATTTATTAACTTGCTTATTTTTGGCATCAGTAGTATTTTTCGGCGTTACGGACTTGTTCTGCCTCATTTCTGCCATCATAAGGCGAGCGTCCACTTCGGTCAACAGTTTTCGGCGGCCGCTGGTTTGGTCTTTGGGAGTAGCATTTCGTCTTTTTTGGGCGCGAATGACCACAGACTGACTTATATTTAGTTCCTTGGCTATTTCCCGCGATGAAGACCCATTATTAGTTAAGGATGATTCTTTTATCCACAATCTTCTGTCTTTCCATCTTTCTATTGAAATTTTTTGCATTCACTCTTAAAATCCGCACAACAAATACTTGATACAAATACTTTTGTACCTAAGTGTGAATTCCAGAAATATTGCTTATATCATTACCTCATTATACTTTGTGTACCAGCTTAGATATCTCCTGCTGGCAGCACTACGAGTAGCAGAGGTAAGAAAATATTCTTCTAGTTTTATGACTCTCACCAAGTCTAAAAAAACAAAAGAAAGTAAACGTTAAGTACATCGTAAGGTCCATTTTAGAGTGTTTCTTTTTACTGTTTTAAGCGCCTTTAATTTACGTGCCAAGTAACCAATGAGGGCTAACAATTGTCGAGGGATTTAAGAGATTTGCGTGCGTTGGCCTTATTTTTATGAGTGTTTGGTTAATTTTTTTTATTTTACTTTTTGGGCGCCAGAAAGATTAAAACGATTGAAATACCAACACTTAAGACATCATAATTGCGGGAATTTTTGTGTGGATTTTTTCCCTTTATGTTGCGAAATCTTCTATCTTTACTTTCATTACCTTACTTTATGAGTTCTCCCTTTTCTCTCTACTTCCAGTAGTGAAATTTGTATCTCACTTAGCGGAATGCCAATAAAATATTTGAATACATATTTTGGGTGAATAATGTTAATTGCAAATATGTGTCAGCTTAGCTTATTTTATGACCATCGTTATTTAAAAGCAGATTAATTTGGTGGGAAGGTTTTATTTTTAATGGCCACAAGAAATTTGTCGTCGTAATTTGTAATGAGATTGATGATGTCCGAAAAACTTCGAAAATGAGTTGATCATATGGGGGCATATATGATGAAGGAAATACACATAAATTTTTATGTGTTATTTGCATGCTAGAAGGGGGTAAAATTGAAGTACCTAACTACAAAAGTCTTTTCCTTATTTCTCCGTTGCGCAAAAATTTTAGACTGGAAAGTTATGGATAAAGCGGAAGAACCCCACATTTCCGGCGAGCAACAGCCGCAGCATAACGCCAAAGATGCCACTGCTTATTCACAAATTCTGTCCATCATATTTTGGCCTATGGTCGCTACCCTCTCGTATTCATCGGCTTTTGGGTCGAATATAATCGGGAAAATATCCTAAAGGCTGTATAGAAGCCCTGGGCAGACAAACATTTCGACTGTAAACCATTGACATTCCAACAGGACTCAGAACGCTTCAATCAAGAATGGCTTAAAAAGAAGGTTCCTTTTTTTAATTCTACCGCACAGTGACCACCAAAATCGACGGATCTCAATCCGTTGAATTTTCGCACCAAATTGTCGTTAGACTTTTACGCCAAAGTATTGCTCATATCAAGCATGGTGGTTTTGTCGGCCTTTTGAATATCATAATCCGCCAAATGCCAAAGGTAATCAATCCCAATAAATCTAAACTGATTCTAAATTTGTTATTATTAAAGTAGCTCGTAATTTATAACAAGTTTTGAACTTGAATTTAGTTAATCACACTTCAAATTTCAATAATTTTATGAAAATCTTGTAATAATTATTATTTCTAACTCTTTTGCAATTCATGTGACTACTTAAAATTGGTTTTACTTAAAGTGTTGTACGCTGATATAGTTTGAAATTACAAGGATTTGATCAGTTTTTCGGGCCAGTAACGAAATTTTTACTAACACATATTACAAAATGTTTTCATACCAATCACTTCAATTTTATAAAATATAATAACCGTTTTTCTTAAATGGTAGTAAAAATGACCACGACTTGGCCCTTAGGTTAAAGTGGCAGCCCGATTAAGATTCAGGCTCACTTAGACTATTCAGTCCATTGTGACTTGGCCCTTAAGACTCTGTTAGCGTCAGTAAGTTCATTCTTTACTATGGTGCACGAAATTTTTACCAATTTTAAAGAATTGAAGGAAAAATAAAATAAATGTAAACAAAATTGCCACCATTTTAACAATACAGTAATTCTTATTATTTTCGGGAATCAGACGAAGATTTTCTTCTGCTTTAGTTCACATTTAAATATGTGTACGATCACTGAACTTTATACTAATGATTAGTTCATAAAATTTTTAAAACATATTTGGGATAAGTAAAATTTCATTGGGCTGTGGAAAATTGCGAAAAAAAAACTAAAATTTAGCTTCAAACATATATTTTTTGCAAGGAAAATAAACTAAATTTACCATTAGTTTAACTACGGACTTTTTTCTGTATATTTACGGAATCGATTTTTAAAGGTGTACTTACGTTTTATTAGAACTTGTTAATAGATATGGAACATAGAAGAAAATTCGGTGGTAAATCGATCCCCAGATTTATCGTAATAATCCAACCCAACAGTCCATAATCTTATAAAGCCATCTACAACCATCATATATGTTTATATACAATTATGCACAATCCTCATATACTATAATACCAAACAAAATAAAAAATACTAAACCACATTTTCTTTTATCTTATATTTCAGGTATGTAAAACTTTGAAACTTAAGTCGATGTCATACGGTAAGATGTAGACAATAGAAGCCTTTGATATTATAAAACTGATGCAAACTACAAAGACAATTTTAATTAAAATAAAATAATAACTAGATAAAATTAATTTATAGTAAATAAAAAAATAGTTTAGTTCCTAATTATATTTCAAATTATTTAATTTAATTGTATATTAATCACCGTTTCCACCGTAGGTAAAATTCTACCAAAAATGGTAGATTTTTTACTGTTTGGTAGATTGGTAGAGTTCTTGATGTTTCGGTAGATTTTGCAAAATATTCTTCTCCAACTAAGAGGTAATTCAATAGAAATAAAAAAAACAATATTTGACAAAATTTTCTATAGAAATAAAATTAAGACAAATATTTCTATAGAAATAAAATTTTGACAATATTTTCTATAGAAATAAAATTTTATCAAAATTTTTTATAGAAAGCAAATCTTGGCAAAATTTTCTATAAAACTAAAATTTTGGCAAATGTTCTATAGAAATGCAATTCTGACAAAATGTTCTCTGGAAATAAAATTTTGACAAAATTTTATATAGACATAAAATTTTGACAAATTTTCTATAGAAATAAAATTTTGACAAAATTTTCTATAGAAATTAAATGTTGACAAAATTTTCTATAGAAATAAAATTTTGACAAAATAACGCCTTGCCAAAATTTTCTATAGAAATAAAATGTTGACAAAATTTTCTATAGAAATAACAATTTTACAAATGTTCTATGGAAATGCAATTTTGACAAAATGTTGTCTGGAAATAAAATTTTGACAACATTTTCTATAGAAATAAAATTTTGACAAAATTTTCTATAGAAATAAAAATTTGGCAAAATTTTCTATAAAAATAAAATTTTGGCAAATGTTCTATGGAAATTGCAATTTTGACTAAATGTCCTCCGGAATGTTGACAAAATGTTCTCTGGAAATAAAATTTTGACAAAATCTTCTATAGAAATAAAAATTCGGCAAAATTTTCTGTAAAAATAAAATTTTGGCAAATGTTCTATAGAAATGCAATTTTGACAAAATGTTCTCTGGAAAGAAAATTTTGACAACATTTTCTATAGAAATAAAATTTTGAATAAATTTTCTATAGAAATAAAAATTCGGCAAAAATGTCTATAGAAATAAAAATTCGGCAAAATTTTCTATAAAAATAAAATTTTGGCAAAGGTTCTATAGAAATGCAATTTTGACAAAATTTTCTATAGAAATATAAATTTGACAAAATTGTCTATAGAAATATAAATTTGACAAAATTTTGTATAGAAATAATATTTTGACAAAATTTTCTATAGAAATAAAAATTCGGCAAAATTTTCTGTAAAAATAAAATTTTGGCAAATGTTCTATAAAAATGCAATTTTGACAAAATGTCCTCTGGAAATAAATTTTTGACAACATTTTCTATAGAAATAAAATTTTGACAAAATTTTCTATAGAAATAAAAATTCGGCAAAATTTTCTATAAAAATAAAATTTTGGCAAAGGTTCTATTGAAATGCAATTTTGGAAAAAAGGTTCTCTGAATGTAAAATTTTGACAAAATTTTCTATAGAAATATAATTTTGAAAAAATTTTCTATAGAAATAAAATGTTGGCAAAATTTTGTATAAAAATAAATTGACAAATTTTCTATAGAAATAACATTTTGACAAAATTTTCATAGAAATAAAATTTTTACAAAATTTTCCATAGAAATAAAATTTTTACAAATTGTTATATAGAAATAAAACGTTGGCAAAATTTTGTATAGAAATAAAGCTTTGACAAAATTTTCTATAGAAATAACAATTTGGCAAATGTTGTATGGAAATGCAATTTTGACAAAATGTTCTCTGGAAATAAAATTTTGACAACATTTTCCATAGAAATAAAATTTTGACAAAATTTTCTATAGAAATAAAAATTTGGCAAAATTTTCTATAAAAATAAAATTTTGGCAAATGTTCTATAGAAATGCAATTTTGACAAAATGTTCTCTGGAAATAAAGTTTTGACAAAATTTTCTATAGAAATAAAATTTTAACAAAATTTTGTATAGAAATAAAATGTTGGCAAAATTTTCTATAGAAATAAAATGTTGCCAAAATTTTGTATAGAAATAAAATTTTGACAAATTTTCTATAGAAATAACATTCTGACAAAATTTTCATAGAAATAAAATTTTTACAAAATTTTCTATAGAAATAAGATTTTGACAAAATGTTCTATAGAAATAAAATTTTGACAAAACATTCTATAGAAATAAAATGTTGACAAAATTTTCTATAGAAATAAAATGTTCACAAAATGTTCTTTGGAAATAAAATGTTGACAAAATTTTCTATAGGAATAAAATTTTGACAAAATTTTGTATAGAAATAAAATTTTGACAAATGTTCTATAGAACTAAATTTTCTATAGAAATAACAATTTGGCAAATGTTGTATGGAAATGCAATTTTGACAAAATGTTCTCTGGAAATAAAATTTTGACAACATTTTCCATAGAAATTTTGACAAAATTTTCTATAGAAATAAAAATTTGGCAAAATTTTCTATAAAAATAAAATTTTGACAAATGTTCTATAGAAATGCAATTTTGACAAAATGTTCTCTGGAAATAAAGTTTTGACAAAATTTTGTATAGAAATAAAATGTTGGCAAAATTTTCTATAGAAATAAAATGTTGCCAAAATTTTGTATAGAAATAAAATTTTGACAAATTTTCTATAGAAATAACATTCTGACAAAATTTTCATAGAAATAAAATTTTTACAAAATTGTCTATAGAAATAAGATTTTGACAAAATGTTCTATAGAAATAAAATTTTGACAAAACTTTCTATAGAAATAAAATGTTGACAAAATTTTCTATAGAAATAAAATGTTCACAAAATGTTCTCTGGAAATAAAATGTTGACAAAATTTTCTATAGAAATAAAATTTTGACAAAATTTTGTATAGAAATAAAATTTTGACAAATGTTCTATAGAACTGCAATTTTCACAAAATGTTCTCTGGAAATAAAATTTTGACAAAATTTTCGATAGAAATAAAATTTTAACAAATTTTCTATAGAAAATTGGTTGATAGTTTTGCTGCATGTAGAGGATGCTGATTAGGAATGTGGTAATTCCGAAACGTACGTCCATCCAACCATCTTGCAGTCTATAGCGCTTTGCCCAAATAAATTTGACAAACATTCTTTTCCTCTGTTGGTTAAGCTACACTTGTAGTTTAGTCAATGTATGGTTTTAAGATGAAGTAAAATTTTGACAAATATAGAAATAAAATTTTGACAAAACTTTCTATAGGAATTAAATGTTGACAAAATGTTCTATAGAAATAAAATGTTGACAAAATGTTCGCTGGAAAAAAAAATTTGACAAATTTTTCTATAAAAATAAAATTTTGACAAAATTTTCTATAAAAATAAAATTTTGACAAAATTTTCTATAGAAAAAAAAATTTTGACAAAATTTTCTGTAGAAATAAAATTTTAAAATTTTTACTAAATTTTCGAAAGAATATAATTTTGACAAAATTTTCTACAGAAGTAAAGTTGTGCAAAATAAGGTTTTTTTGTAATTTTTTTTCCAATTCTCGGTAGATTACTTTAGGCTCGAGTGGTAGCTGTGATATCAATACAATTTAGTTTGATACAATATAACTTAATCCAATTAAATTTATTTAAATCCTTTTTTAATTACTTGTCATGATAGCCTAATATGGAAACAAGCGATTTATACAAAAATGAATGATTTCATGTGTTATAATTATTTGAAGGGTTCAACAAGAAGAAATCTTATACGAATAGCCCAGTATTTCGGTTGCTGTTTCTTTAAAAGCCTTTATTCTTTGACATAATGATAATTAAAATTATTAAAATTCATTAGAAAAGTGGTGATAATCGCCCATATCCATCTTGATGGTTCGGGTTATTTTTGAGAAACCCTCCATCTTCAACGTATGACTATATCGCGATAATGATAATCACAGAAATAATACATGCAGCCAAGCTTTTCTTTTTGTAGAACAGTGTGTAATGCACACACAAGATGTTTTTATTTATGCAAAAATAAAAAATAATGAATATTTTTTTTGTGATAAAAGAACAGCGTTTGCTACAACAGTTTTCCGAAGGTTTAATTTTGGTGCCACATGCCAAACAAGCAACGAATCCATTGCGTATTATCTATCCAAAAGGTCACCGATACCTTGCGGTTTACCACTTCATTCTTTGGGACCACGTATAAATTAAGGTCTGCGGTAACAGTCCAGTGTCGACCCTCAAGACATCAAAGGTACACGCAGAGAAGGAATATGATCACTCCAAACATGTTCAAGAGCAAAATGTTATTTTTGGATGATGACCATGTAACATATTTCTCGCAAAAATTTTGTTTTCTCGCCAAACATAACATGCCTGCCGAAAACAGATTAATAATTTCCGAGAAAATAACATGGTTGCGACGAACATATTACATGGTCTCCATCCAAAAATAACATTTTGCTCTTGAAATATGGTTGAGGTGATCATATTCCTTCTCTGGGTGTAAAAATCTATAGAGGATCTATGGCCACCACATTGCGATTTCGCATTTTTGGACAAAAAGGTTTAAGGAATTCGATTAATTGAGATACCTAAGTATTCACGATTAAACATTGGCGAAAGTGCAATTCCATAGTCTTCAGTATAGATTAAAAGGAGCGATGCGTTTACGTGCTAACTTCTAATGAGAAAAGCACTTGAGAATCCTCTCAACTCACAACGACTGAAATATTTGTCTTAAATCTGAATAAATTCCAATTCTTCCCATTTTTAGATAGCAGATAGCTCCCCAAAAATAGCCTGATTAAATTTGCAGAAATATGAATATGTTTCAAATTTGGCACAAATGACTTTTCTATCAAACCGGTCATAGCATTTTCCAATTAGCTTAATGAAGATCATTTTAAATTTATTTTCCATTTATGTATTGCAGTTTAATAATTTAATTGTGAATACATGTATAATATGAATTTGATTTTCGATAGAGTAAAATAGTTAAACTTTTTCTATACAATTTCAATAATCAAACAGCACACGTTCTGAATACTAACTGTTTCCTGTAACATGAGATAAAAATACCACAATTTGTTTTTTTATATTTTTTGCCATGACCTCAATTTCTATAGAATTTCCAAATCCATGAAAATATAATAACACAATGTCAGTAATTTCCAAAATATTTCTATTTTGAATTTGCTTAAAGTTCAAATTGCATATAAATATTCACTTGTTCATGTTTTATATTAAGCCAATTACATACAAGCAAAACTTTTTGTGTAACAACCATACGAAGAAAAGTAGTGAGAGAGATTATCGACAGCTTCATTCAGAAAATATCCAGGATTTGTAATTCTAGGGTAAAACCAAGTATATACAGCAGTAAGTTCGGCCGGGCCGAATCTTAAATACCCACCACCATGAACCAAATATTAGGCTTTCCTTTGAAATTTCAGGAGGGCTTGAGGACACTTCCGGAAGATAAATTTAAAGATTTCACCTATGAGGTGATATAGTCCTCTGGATTTATAAAAACCATTTTTGTTTGAGTTTTAGAGGAATTATTAACATCTCTTGTAAGTATGCAAGAAAATTATAAAATAACGTCTTGATTTGAAATCTTAAATCTGTAGATTTTCACCCGAGAAGTAAAATTTGGAAATTTTACATTGAGTTTCAAGCAATTTTCATGATTAGTTGGCCTTCTACACCCTCAAGAAGTGAAGTCGGTCTATATGGAGGCATTACCAAATGGACCGATAAAAACTTAATCCGATCACCTTTTTGTGAGCCTAAAATACCAGAATATTTACAATTTCAGGCAAATCAGATAAAAACTACGGTTTCTAGAAACCCAAGGAGTTAAATCGGGAAATCGTTCTTATGGGGGCTATACTAAAATATGGACCGATACTCGCCGTTTTCGGCACACCTCTTTATGGCCCGAAAATACTTCTAGATTTCCAATTTCAGGCAAATTGGATAAAAACTTTGGATTCTAGAAGCCCAAGAAGTAAAATCGGGAAATCGGTCTATATGGGGGCTATACCAAAATATGAACCGATACTCACCATTTCCGGCATACCTATTTATGGTCCTAAAATACATCTAGATTTCCAATTTCAGGCAAATTGGATAAAAACTACGGTTTCTATAAGCCCAAGACCCCAAATCGGGAGGTCGGTTTATATGGACACCATACCAAAACATGGACCGATGCTCACCAATCTTGGCACACCTCTTTACGGTTCTAAATTACCTCTCGATTTCCAAATTCAGATAAGTTGGATAAAAACTGCGGTTTCTATAAGCCCAAGAAATAAAATCGGGAGATCGGTCTATATGGGGGCTATACCAAAATATGGATCGATACTCACCATTTTTGGAACACCTCTTTATGGTCATAAAATACCTCTAGATTTCCAATTTCAGATAAATTGAATAAAAAAGGCGGTTTCCATAAGCCCAAGAAGTAAAATCGGGATATCGGTCTATATGGGGGCTATACCAAAACATGGACCGGTACTCACCATTTTTGGCACATCTCTTTATGGTCCCAAAATACCTCTAGATTTCAAATTTCAGGCAAATTGGATAAAAACTGCAGTTTCTATAAGCCCAAGAAGTAAAATTGGGAGATCGGTCTATATGGGGGCTATACCAAAATAGGGATCGATACTCACAATTTTTGGCACACGTATTTGTGGTCCTACAATACCTCTAGATTTCCAATTTCAGGCAAATTGGATAAAAACTACCATTTCTATAAGCCCAAGACCCCAAATCGGGAGGTCGGTTTATATGGGGACTATATCAAAACCTGGACCGATATAGCCCATCTTCGAACTTGATCTGCCTGCAGACAAAAGACGAGTTTGTGCAAAATTTCAGCACGATTGCTTCATTATTGAAGACTGTAGCGTGACTACAACAGACAGACAGACAGACGGACATCGTTATATCGTCTTAGAATTTCTCCCTGATCAAGAATATTATACTTTATATAGTCGGAAATCGATATTTCGATGTGTTACAAACGGAATGACAAACTTATTATACCCCCGTCACCATTCTATGGTGGTGGGTATAATAATGTAACAAACTAAAAAGCCACATAAAAAGGAAATACATATAGAAAATTGTCCCAAAACTTTTTCAAATACATAGAAGCTCATATATACTATATACGAGTATACATATACGACGTTTATGAAGGCTAGTTGAAATGCAAAAGAGCTTATCAATTATTATTTTTTTTTAATCTTGAGTCAACAGCCGATAGTCGCTTCCCACTAGTATTTATCGGCCGTGGGGTCACAATTAATGCCGAATATTATCGGGAAAATATCTTGAAGACAGCATTGAAGCCCTGGGTAGACAAATATTTCCGCCACAGACCTCAGACATTCCAACAGGACTCAATCGGCCATACTTCGTGCCAAAGGTAGCCAATTCGATAAAATCTAAATCGATTCTAAAATTTGGTTATTATTTCTAACATTTTTTGCTTTTGTATTTCATCGAGAGTTATATAGCCAGCTTCATTGGAATTTCGGTTTCGGTGCTATTATTTAATATTTAGTCTAAATTGCTTTTTTACCATTCCATCAATGACACAATGTTTTAGAAAATAGTTATTTCATATAACTTACAAATTGTACGGCTTTGCATTGAATGCCGAATTAAATTATTTTTTATTTAAACGAAACTTTGACGTTAGTTGCACTAACGTTTTCATTCAATTGAATTTTACGATGCTTCTCTTCAACCTCAAAATTCTGACTTTTGAAAAGTTCAAAATTTGTATAGAAAGTTGTAGTTGAGAATATGGTTTTTTACCATAATTGAACCAATTAAAATGTGTGTGTATTTTTTTCGCAGAATTGAAAGACCAACCGAAAATGTAAAAAAAAATTACCACTATGACAAGGCGGTAACTGAAAGATGTTCTAGTTTATTTTTTCTGCACAATCGCACTTGGCTTTGTTATTAATAATGATGGGGTATGTTGATAGTTTGACTTTCAAGAAAAAAACCAAAGTTGAAAATAGATTCTTTTTTAATTTATTTTTTATGGAAAACACGATTCGTGTCAAAATAAAAATTGCGTATTTTGTAAGTGAAAATTTTACGCAAAAAATTAAACTACAATAAAATATATTGAGTTGAGTTAAGTAAACAAAATTGAAATGAAATTTTGACAAAATTTCCTATAGAAATGAAATATTGAGAAGATTTCATATAGAAATGAAATTTTGACAAGATTTCGTGTAGAAATGAATTTTAGACAAAATTTCCATAGAAATGAATTTTTTACAAAATTTCATATAGCAATAAAATTTCCTACAGAATGAAGTTTTGATAAAACTTCCTACGGAATGAAATTTTTACAACATTTCTTATAAAGGGTGATTTGTTAAGAGCTTGATAACTTTTTTTTTTAAAAAAACGCATAAAATTTGCAAAATCTCATCGGTCCTTTATTTGAAACGTTAGATTGGTCCATGACATTTACTTTTTGAAGATAATTTCATTTAAATGTTGACCGCGGCTGCGTCTTAGGTGGTCCATTCGGAAAGTCCAATTTTGGGCGACTTCTTCGAGCATTTCGGCCGGAATAGCCCGAATTTCTTCGGAAATGTTGTCTTCCAAAGCTGGAATAGTTGCTGGCTTATTTCTGTAGACTTTAGACTTGACGTAGCCCCACAAAAAATAGTCTAAAGGCGTCAAATCGCATGATCTTGGTGGCCAACTTACCGGTCCATTTCTTGAGATGAATTGTTCTCCGAAGTTTTCCCTCAAAATGGCCATAGAATCGCGAGCTGTGTGGCATGTAGCGCCATCTTGTTGAAACCACATGTCAACCAAGTTCAGTTCTTCCATTTTTGGCAACAAAAAGTTTGTTAGCATCGAACGATAGCGATCGCCATTCACCGTAACGTTGCGTCCAACAGCATCTTTGAAAAAATACGGTCCAATGATTCCACCAGCGTACAAACCACACCAAACAGTGCATTTTTCGGGATGCATGGGCAGTTCTTGAACGGCTTCTGGTTGCTCTTCACTCCAAATGCGGCAATTTTGCTTATTTACGTAGCCATTCAACCAGAAATGAGCCTCATCGCTGAACAAAATTTGTCGATAAAAAAGCGGATTTTCTGCCACTGATTTTGGTAATAAAATTCAATGATTTGCAAGCGTTGCTCGTTAGTAAGTCTATTCATGATGAAATGTCAAAGCATACTGAGCATCTTTCTCTTTGACACCATGTCTGAAATCCCACGAGATCTGTCAAATACTAATGCATGAAAATCCTAACCTCAAAAGAATCACCCTTTAGAATGAAATTTTCACAAAATTTCCTTAGACATGACATTTTTACAAAATGTGCTATAGAAATGACATTTCGACAAATTTCCTAAATAAATTAAATTTTGATAATGTTTCCTGTAAAAAATTAAAATTGACAAAATTTCCTAAAAAATGAAATTTTGACAAAAATTTCCTAAAGAAATAAAATTTTGACAAAAATTCCTAAAGAAATGAAATTTTGACAAAATTTCCTAACGAAATTAAATTTTGACCAATTTGATTTCTTTACGAAATTTTGACAAAATTTCGTAAAGAAATCAAATTTTTACAAAATTTCGTAAAGAAATTAATTTTTTTGCAAAATTTCGTAAGAAATGAAATTTTGGCAAAATTGACAAAATTTCCTATAGAAATAAAATTTTGACAAGATTTCCTAAAGAAATGAAATTTTGACAAAATTTCCTAAAGAAATGAAATTTTGACAAAATTTCGTAAGAAATTAAATTTTTACAAAATTTCGTAAAGAAAATAAATTTTTAAAAAATTTCGTAAGGAAATTGAATTTTTACAATATTTCGTAAAGAAATTAAATTTTGACAAAATTTCCTATAGAAATGAAATTTTGACAAAATTTCCTAAAGAAATAAAATTTTGAGAGAAATTTCCTAAAGCAATAAAATTTTCACAAAATTTTCTAAAGAAATGAAATTTTGACAAAATTTCCTAACGAAATTAAATTTTGACAAAATTTCTTAATGAAATGAAATTTTGACAAAATTTCGTAAAGAAATTAAATTTTTACAAAATTTCGTAAAGCAATAAAATTTTCACAACATTTTCTAAAGAAATGAAATTTTGACAAAATTTCCTAACGAAATTAAATTTTGATAAAATTTCCTAAAGAAATGAAATTTTGACAAAATTTCCTAAAGAAATGAAATTTTGACAAAATTTCCTCAAAAATGAAATTTTGACAAAATTTCATCAAAAATGAAATTTTGACAAACGTTCATCAAAAATGAAATTTTGAAAACTTTCTTAAATAAATTAAATTTTTACAAAATTTCGTAAAGAAAATAATTTTTTAAAAAAATTCGTAAAGAAATTAAATTTTTACAATATTTCGTAAAGAAATGAAATTATGACAAAATTTCCTAAAGTAGTGAAATTTTTACAAAATTTCCTAAAGAAATGAAATATCGATAAAATTTCGCAAAGAAATTAAATTTTGTGAAAATTTTATATTGAAATTAAATTTTGTGAAAATTTCTTATAGAAATGACATTTTGACAAAATATCCTATAGGAATGAAATTTTGACAAAATTATCAAAAGAAATGAAATTTTGACAAAATTTGCTAAAGAAATGAAACTCCTAAAGAAAATTTCCTAAATTTCATTTCTAAAGAAATTTTCACAAAATTTCTTTTCTATAAGAAAATTTTCGTCAAAATTTCTTTTCTATAGGAAATTTGGCAAAATTTTATTTCTATAAGAAATTTTGTCAAAATGTCATTTCTATAGGAAATTTTGTGAAATTTTCATTTTTAGAAATGTAATGTTAATGTGTTCTTGGGAAATTTACAATGCAGCCTTTGCACTACGATGACTCCCAAGGATTATTCATGGTCCAAAAAAAATTCAATTCAGAGTTGGTCAGAGCAAAATTCTATCTTGGTCATAATTATCAAAGTGTTTTCTTTTGCTTTCTTCCATGTTGCCATTTCTATTTTTAGATCTTTATAAATTGAATTATTTTAGCTTGAATGATCAACTACTACCATTACCATGCAATCAAATTCCTTTCATTTCGTTTTTTTTTTCGCTTTGCATTTATTTTCTTAAAACCTTTTGATTTCCATTTAAGTAAAAAAATCAGCTCGTTTCTTTTCCAACAAAGTCATCAACACGGCATCCAAATTAAATGAATCAATAGAGAGAAACAAACAATTTTTGTTTTTGTTTTTTTCTATGCTGAAAAGTAAATGAATTTTTCATTTTACCCGATGATTTCAATTTCAATTGAATGGGATCTTTTTTCATTTTAGTCGTAATTTCTTCGATTTGTTGGCTGCTGCCTATGATGATGATGATGACCATGCCATGGGATGGTTGAATATCTGGAATTTTAAATAAAATTATTTTCAGTGGTTTGTTTTTTATGGCGTAGTTTGGTACACTCATACATTCACTCACTGTGATCAGCCATTTGGAAGATGTTCGATTTTCATGTTGAATGTGTGTTTTTTTTCTTGAAGCGGGAATCTGTTGGCAACACTACCACAAAGGCGTGCTGAGGAGATGAATGATGTTCGATGCGGTCAATGGCTTCAGTATGGTAATAATGAATGCGCTATGATACGTATTACATTATTGCACAATGGGAGGAATAATGTAGGACTATGTGCACAGAAAAAATGTTCTAG
Organism: Haematobia irritans; assembly: GCF_050003625.1. Taxonomy (NCBI): domain Eukaryota; kingdom Metazoa; phylum Arthropoda; class Insecta; order Diptera; family Muscidae; genus Haematobia; species Haematobia irritans. The sequence continues at coordinate 170,405,641 of NC_134397.1, read as the reverse complement.
AAAATTTTTCCAATTAATGTCTTAATTGAGTTTTAAAAAAATATTCAATTAAAATTTTAATTGATTAAAAAAAAATTTAATTGAAACAAACATTAATCACAAAAATTACGTTCCAAAATCGTGAACGGGTGGTAGCAAAATGAAACGAAAACGTTCACGAAAAATCAAAACGGATGTTCACGATTTCGTCGACTGGCGTTTACAATTTCATGAACGGCGTTCGTTATTCTTTGGCTATGAAAAGTCTTAAAATATTCGTTATGGCAACTCCGTCGGTGGTGCAATGATGCTAAGACCAACAGTCGTCTTAGCGCGTATGGAGCAGACAATCCAGGTTCTAGTAATGTTGCTGATTTTTTTATACCCTCCACCATAGGATGGGGGGTATATTAACTTTGTCATTCCGTTTGTAACACATCGAAATATTACTCTAAGTATATATATTCTGAGTCGTGGTGAAATTCTGAGTCGATCTGAGCATGTCCGTCCGTCCGTCTGTTGAAATCACGCTAACTTCCGAACGAAACAAGCTATCGACTTGAAACTTGGCACAAGTATTTGTTATTGATGTAGGTCGGATGGTATTGCAAATGGGCCATATCGGTCCACATTTACGTATAGCCCCCATATAAACGGACCCCCAAATTTTGCTTGCGAGGCCTCTAAGAGAAGCAAATTTCATCCTGGCTGAAATTTGGTACATGGTGTTAGTATATGGTCTCTAACAAACATGCAAAAATTGGTCCTCATCGGTCCATAATTATATATAGCTCCCATATAAACCGATCCCCAGATGTGACATCCGGTGCCTTTTGGAGAAGCAAAATTCATCCGTTCTGCTTGAAATTTGGTACGTGGTGATCGTATATGATATGTAACAACCATGCCAAAAGTGGTGCATATCAGTCCATAATCATATATAGCCCCATATAAACCGATCCCGAGATTTGGTTTTGGAGCCTCTTGGAGGAGCTCCGAGTGAGTTGAAATTTGGTACATTGTGCTAGTATATGGTCGTTTACAACCATGCCTAACTAGGTCCATATCGGTCTATAGTTATGTATATCCCTCAGATAAATCGATTTCCAATCACACAAAAATTGGTCCATATCAAGTTCATAATTGTATATAGCCCCCATATAAGCGACTCCCATATTCCAATTCTGGTGCAAAAAGTCCATATCGATTCGTAATTATTTGTAGATGTACAAATCCGTGAGATGTTTCCTTTAGTGGACTGTAGATAAAGATTAACTCTCGGAAATGTAAAGATTTTTTGTAACGAAAAGAGAAGAAAGCAAAAGGCAAAGTTTAAGTTTAAAATTTCAAAAGTATGGCTTTATTCAGGATGACGGCAGCTTACCAAGGGCAATGACGAAGCACAAGTGAAGTTTTATAACAAACGAAGTGTCAGTCAGACATTGTGATTTAGAATTTACAACAATTAAATTCATTTTGAGTAAAAGCTTTAGGGTTATCGCATAAAGGTTGAATTCAAGTATCGATAACAATAATTCATATTAGGTATTGGCAATTCAATTATTTACGTTAAATTCAAAATATTCAATAATGTAGATATTCAAAATATTATTATATTAATAATAAACAAAAAAGTTGGGGAACAGAGTTCAACATGCCGCCCCCCTTGCAGCAATGCAATTCAGTAAGAACAGGCTCCAGATATTATCCATCCAAACACAGAACTTTGGGCGATGGGCATTGAGGACGATGTTTGAATGAGGCCAGCCAACAAGATCTTTGACAACTGATCGTTTCCAACTACAAGTTCTATGTCAGTTGGTTTAAAAAAATGTGGATCTGCCAAGTTAGGCAGATGGTTGTAGACGGACTGAAGTTTCTTATCGGACGTCGCTTCCGGTAGTGCCATGTTAAATTGGTTCTTCACTATGCCAGTTATTTGAATTTTTACGGTTGGATCGTAGTAAGACTGCAAATTCAGTGTGCAGAATTCGGTGTTGTTTTTTCTGGTTGTACGTAGATGAAGACGCTGTACCAGTGACTTCAGAACCAATGTTTGTAGACCAGCTGAGTTTAACATTAACCGTGCTTTTATGGGACCGTTTGGTGTCAAAACTCGGGCTAGAGCGGTTGGCAGGAAGATGTGTCTCTTTGGTCTTTGGCTCAGTCTTTCACGTACAAGCGGTGGAGAACTTCTGTTTAGCGTATGAGGGGATTTCCGATGGTTTTTTCTGGCGCTCTCATGGTGTGGTTGGTTATCTCGTCGTCCTTTCCTTCTCATGTGATCATCGACATGGAGCATTGTGTGGTGGTTGTAATTGCATACCACGCAAGTTTTTCTGGATCTGCACCATTCGCGTGTGTGGGAAGCACAGAGGCATTTAAAACAAAACCGATGTTCTTTCATATGTTTCCTTCTTGCATGGACGTCCATTCGTTGGAATTCCGGGCAGTCTTTCAATGTATGACGGTTGTGGCAGATACGGCATTTCGGCTGACTAAATGTGGTACTGTAACGTAAATTTATTAACTTGTGAACTTGAGAATAAAGATTATGAAATTTAGTTGGCAACGGGTAGAATACACAGTTTAACTATTGGACGCAAAAGCGTACCAGATTGTGTCCTAATCTCAGCAACGCGCACCTTTGAGTCAGGACCGCGAAATACCTTAATAACACGTCCTAAACTCCATTCAGTCGGCGGCAAGTTATCGTCTTTAATAATAACTAAGTCGTCTTCCTTAAGATTTTGCTGTTCTGTCTTCCATTTATATCTTTTCTGCAAGTTGGAGATGTACTCGTTCTTCCATCTCTTTGCGAAATTAAACTGGATCGTTTTCAATCTTTGCCATCGATTTATTAAAGTCAAGTTATCAGTATATTGCTCCGGTGCAGCAATCAATGCGGAACCTCTAAGAAAATGTCCAGGTGTCAAAGCAGTAATTTCCGAAGGGTCCTCACTTATAGGAGATAAGGGCCTAGAATTCAGTACACTTTCTATTCGAACTAGTAAAGTAGAGAATTCTTCATAAGTAAATTTAATATTGCCTGCGGCTTTTCGAAGGTGGGATTTCATGCTTTTGACAGCAGCTTCCCACAGTCCACCCATGTGTGGTGCATGTGGTGGAATAAAGTGCCAAGTGAACCCGTGAATATTGAATTTGTCAACTAGACCTTTCTCAGAAGATTGTATAAAGTTTCGATATTCTCGAGAGAGTGCTTTGCTGGCACCAACAAAGTTGGTCCCATTATCAGAGAATACTTTATTAGGTAAACCACGTCTCCCTACAAATCGATCAAATGTGGCTAAGAAAGCTTCAGTAGTCAACTCGGAGCACGCCTCCAGATGCACAGCTCGAGTTGATAAACAAATGAAAACAGCGGCATAACCTTTATGAAGTTTCGCGTTTCGTAATTTCGAAGTTTTCAAATCGAATGGGCCGGCAAAATCCAAACCCGTGTTGGTAAAGGGCAGTGAGAAAGTACAACGCTCTTCAGGCAATGCAGCCATTATCTGATTTCGAATGCGCTGTTTATATATGGTGCAAGTACGGCAATTTCGAATACAAGATCGGACAGAGTTCTTTAAACGTATCACATAGAATTCAGCTCGTATTGCCCGTAACATACTTTGATGTTCGGCATGTAAAAGAATTTTGTGGGTAAAAGTTAAAAGCAATTTAAAAAAGTGAGAATGTTCAGGCAGAATGATCGGATACTTCTCGTTGTATGGAAGATCCGAATTCGCTAAACGACCATTTACTCTAAGTAAGTCTCGTTCATCTAAAAAAGGGTTCAGAGTTAGAAGTTTGCTCTTAGAAGATATTGGTTGATTGTTCTTCAATGCATGATATTCCGTAGGAAAAAATTTAAGTTGCGCCAGCCTAATTAATTGAAATTTGACCGTTCTAATTTCCGCTGAAGTAATAAGTTGTTCCCCAAATGAGTCAGAATTCCGCTTTTGACATTTCCTTATAAATCTGTACATGAAACATACAACTCGTAGAGCTCGGCTGAAGGAAGAGAATCTTTCAAGTACGTCTTCCATATGTGTTTCAATTTGGAAGTTAAGAGTTTTGCGCTCAAGTTCTGGCTCTTGAAATGTTTTAGATTTTGGCCAACATTCTGAGTGTTGTACCAACCACTTTGGTCCATGCCACCAGAGATGATTATTTTTCAGTTCTGCCGCAGTACAGCCTCGCGTTCCAATATCGGCTGGGTTTTCAGTAGTTGGAACATATCGCCAAGTTACATTTCCCACATTATCCAAAATTTCTGAAATCTTATTTGCGACAAAAGTTTTCCAATGGAAAGGGGGTTTATCTAACCAAGCCAAAGTAATAGTTGAGTCGCACCAAAGATAAACACCGGTAACAGGAAAAGTCAGATTTTGGGATACTGATTTCAAAAGTCTAGACAGTAGTGCCGCGCCGCACAATTCTAACCTGGGTAAGCTCACTGTTTTCAAAGGTGCCACCTTAGTTTTTGAAACAAGTAAGTTTGATGTTATACAGTTCTCAGGTGATACAATGCGGATATATATACATGCGCAGTATGCTTTTTCGGAAGCATCGCAAAATCCGTGAATTTGAATACGCCTGTCGGGTGCATAATAAATCCAACGAGGTATTCGGATATACTCAATGTCAGAAAAATTGGAAATGAAAGAATTCCATTTTTGAAAAGAGTGAGGCTTGACTTCCTCATCCCAATCAGTTCCATCAAGCCAAAGTTGTTGTAAAAGCATCTTTGCTACAACTATAATCGGCGCCAACCAACCAGCGGGATCGAATATCTTTGCCACAATAGATAATATTTTCCTTTTTGTCATCGGTGAGGTAGGAAGAGCAATATTTGAAACGACATAGAAAAAAGAATCTGACATGGCATTCCACCGAATGCCTAATGTTTTTGTTTCGCTGGTATCTTCAAGTTTCAAGAAATCTTCATTTAGAAGATCTTCCGGGGGCACATTGCGAAGAATATGTGGGTGATTAGCCGTAAGCTTTTTGAGTGGAAACCCAGCAGAATTAAGTAAATCTATAAGTTCTAACAAGTAAGCCTTGGTCTCAGTTAATGAATGTCCCCCAGAAAGAATATCGTCAACATATGTTTGGTTTCGTAAAATATGTGAAGCTTTGGGATGAGTAGTTTTTTCTTCTTCGGCTAGTTGTAAAAGTGTGCGAATAGCCAAGTATGGAGCACAGTTTACTCCAAAAGTAACAGTCTTCAAGCAAAAGTCTTTGATCCCTTCGGTCGAATTTTCCCGGAATAAAATGCGCTGATATTGTCTATCATCCTGATGAACATAAATTTGGCGATACATTTTCTGAATATCGCCATTAAACACGTATCGGAAGAAACGCCAGCGTAGTACAACATTCATCAGTTCATTTTGTAGTATCGGTCCAGTATGCAGAATATCATTCAATGCGACTCCCGTCGAAGTTTTCTTCGAGGCGTTAAATACCACACGTACTTTTGTAGATGACCTTTCAGGTTTTACGACTGCGTGATGAGGAAGATAAAAGGAAAAATATGCAGAGTCACGACAGATTTCTGAGGAAGACGTTATCTCCATGTGGTCAAGTGTTAAATATTCAGATAAAACAGCAGTGTATTCTGCAGCAAGTTGAGGCGATTTTTTCAAGTTCTTTTCCATATGAAGATATTGACCGAGGGCAGCTCGTCTTGACGGTCCTAGAGCTAAGTCTTTGGGTAGATCCTGACGAAAGGGTAATCTAACTTGATATCTCCCGTCAGATTGGCGAACAGTAGTTTTTCGATAAAAATCTTCACACCACATGTCAGTTTCAGACAAATTTTTTGAAGTTGGAACTTCTTCAAGTTCCCAAAATTTTCTAATTTCATTATTAAGTGAATCAGTACAAGTCACAAAATTCGCAAACACTTGAGTAGATCTAGTTTTTGGAGGGCCACTCAAAATCCAACCAAATTCAGTTTCTTGTGCAAGAAGACTTCCAGATATATTTCTTCGCACACCCGATTTCAAGATGAATGGAAGAATGTCGCTACCTAATAACATGTCTATTTGCGCGGGTTTGTAAAAGTAGGGATCAGCTAAGTCAATATTTTCCAAATCTGACCAGTTAGAGATCTGGGTTGGGTAAGAGGGCATTAAGTGATTCATATTTGAAATAACTAACGCAGTTGTACGAATTTTGAAATCAGATTTTCGAGATTTTAAAATCAAATGACAAAGTTTCGAAGAATTCTCAAGAAGAGTACCCCCTAATCCTGAAATGGTAGTAAATGACTTCTTGGTCGGTATTAGGTATCGCTTTACAAGTCTGCTTGAAATAAAAGATTCTTGGGATCCTTGATCAATAAAAGCCCGTATTGTTAGATTAGTTCCTAAGTGTTCTAAATAGATTAACGCCGTTGGCAAAATAGTAGAATCTGCAGAACAAGTAAAGTTAGATTGCACATGTGAAACTGTATTTCCATAAGCAGCAGCTGATGTCGAAGGTTGATTATCATATGCAGTCTCCGTATGAAATGTCGTGACTTCAGGTGGCGGACTACTTTGTAGCTCTTGAACAGAATCTGGATGTAAAAGTGTATGATGTTTCTGGTGACATTTCTGACAAACATTTTCGCTTTGACAATTTTGCGCAGTGTGGCCGTAACACAAACAATTTATGCATACTTTGTTGTCCCTGACGAACTTTCGCCTTTGTGCAAGAGACCAAGTTTTGAATTTAAGACAGGCTCTCAAAGAATGATTAAGTTTGCAAGCTTTACAAGATCGGACTTTGGAATCAGTTTTCGTGTGATAAGTCTGAGTTTTCTGAGTCACATTTGTATTACTTGAAGGTTTCCTCATGTCAGAAATAGATTCCAACATATTTAGTCTTTTTGAAATAAATTCGTCCAATTGCTCCCAAGATGGCATTTCCTTATGATCGCTTAACGAATTTTCCCAAGCTGTCAAAGTTTCATCCGGAAGTTTTGACGAAACCCAGAAAACTAGGAATGGATCCCACGACATGACCGATATATTGTAAGATTTCAATATAGAAAGACAATTGTTCATAGTGTACTGCAAGTTTCGTAAAGCTTTTCCTTTTTCCGAAGTCACGCGCTCAGTTTCAAAAATTTTCCTGAGCTGATGATTAATAAGTATGCGCTTATTTTCGTAACGTTGACGTAGGGATTCCCAAGCTAAGTGAAAGTTGTCATCAGTTAACGCGAATTGTTTTACAATCTGATTAGCCTCCCCACGAGTTTTTGCCCTTAAGTGAAATAATTTTTGTGCCGGAGACAATTTTGGGTGATTGACATAAATGGCTGAGAACATGTCTCGAAAACTGGGCCATTTGTCATATCCACCACCAAACATTTCAGTATCGCATGGAGGGACTTTCAAAGAATACCCAGTCACCTCCTGCGATGTTGTTCCAAGTATTTCTTGAGGACGCGCAGATCGCTCCATCGCTCTTTTTTCTATTTCAATCAAGTCCAACATATCAGCTTTGCATTTCTTATAAGCCCTTATAGACTCATTAAACTTCGCGTGTATTGACTCTTTCTCCGCCTTAGCGCTATCAGTAACCATCTCTGTCTCGTATACCTGAGTGAGAGTCTGCCAACGCCGTTCTAAGTCTTCAAGATCAACTTGCAAACTTGAAAGTCTGTGCTCAGAAGTATCAATAGCACTGAAGTTGGCGCAATAAGTGACGACTTGGTCCGAAAAAAATATGAACTTTTGTGAAGCCATTACAAATCGTAAACAAATAATTGAGTTTCTGTATTTTTTCAACAATGAAGAAAAAAAAAACAAAGTTCCAAGTCTCAAAGTCACTATGTAATATGAATGAGCAGACTCAATTCCAAAGACGTGCCACCTGACTGAAAAAACCGCGTTTTATAATCCAAAACCAGATTTAGATGACAAGAAATTTACTCGTTGTTTACCTCTAAAAAGGTTAGACTGAGGTAAGACAGAGTAATTGTACTTTTAAAACTTTCCACTCCACGAGAGCAATATATTAATACAAATTCCAGTAAAGTAATATAAGTAAACTTAAATCAAAATTCAGCAAACAATCAAAGTTTCACAAGCAAAGTCAATTCCCATATAGGAAAAGTAATACTTCATTTCAGATAACTAAAATAAATTCATGCATAAGTTTAAACTCCACAAGAGCAATTTCAAATAAGACAAAAAGAAATCGGTATAAAATCCAATAGTGAATAATTTCATAAGTAATTTTTCCAATATCTAATATCCAGAAAACTGTGAGTGTTGAATAGAATATATCAAATCATTCACAGTGTAATACAGTGTTGCAATAAATCATGAAAAATATGTCGTAATGCCAAACTTTTAACAGCTGGAAAACGAATAAGATAAAATTTGTTTCCAAAATCCAAGTACACAAAACTCAAATTTAAGAAGACCTCTGGCTCAAAGTATCCTTATTCCAACTCTCTGCCTCTTTGGCTTGAAATCAATACCAAATCATTAGTATAAAGACAAATTCCTTGTAAACGGGTATCTTTTTCGATCAGTGTAGAAAAAGTTTGCCTTTAAACTATTTGCTAAGTTAACTCTCCTTAAATTAAAGAAATGTCAACAAATGGTTTTATTCAATTTTCTCACAAGGTAGTTTATCTTTCCCGAAAACAGTTTAATCTTCCTTTCGTGTAAAACCACAAACCAAATCAAACACATCCAATTTTTATTTTTAAATTATAGCCCATTCACATTAGGCTCGAAATCTACTAAAAATAGATTTGAAATCCTTTTCTTATAAGACAAATGACAGTTAAAGTCTAATTAAAGTGGATTTTGAAAGCGTAACGTGTATGAGGTTTTACGAATAACAATCTCCAGGCCAGTTTCAATTGGGATATGCAAAATTTTTCTTTCATATGTATGTATTCTGTATTATAAGCATCTATTTCTTTTACACACTGACAAACAGTGAACACTTTCGGTTAATCTGAATATTTTCAGAAAATTTCAACTAAACAGTATTAAACGCTGGCAACATGCCAATATCACAAATTAAGTATATATTTTTCGACAAATTCAAAAATACTTGTTAGACATAATTAAGTACTTTTCACTTTTCGAAGAAAATTTTGTAATTTGAATGAAAAAATTTGAGAATTGCAAATTGCAAGGATGTCTTTAGTGACATACGAAGTTCACGATAACCTTGTTTGTAATAAAAATTACAAATTTAAATAAATAACGAACTATTTTGTGAGAATTACGAATCCAATAATGCTTAATTTTTGTATAATCTCTTCACGTCTTTTAGTTAATTAAACGAGAAATTATTAGAGTAAAGAAAACTTTCTCCAAACTCCATGGCTTTAGTGAACTGCAGAGTTCACTTTTTCTTTTAATGTAGGTAAGTATTTTTTCCAGTGTCTTAAATTTCAAAGGCAAGTGTTATTTTTCCTTGAAGGTAAGTATGGCGATTTTCTGAAGTGAATATGACGATTCATGGGTAAGTATAAATTTGTTTCCAATTATCTTCTGTAATTTTCCCAGAGCCCAGGGAAATTTATTATCTTTCCTCCAATCTCTATATATCGAAAGTCAGATTACTAATAGGTTTCGTACATATATTTTCCAGTATATCATAAAATGGTATGTTTTCTATATACATTTCATTTGAAACATTTGTTTCAGTGTAAAATTCAGTGTAAAAATGGTATAATTTGCATATAATTTTTCGTATAATTTTTCATATAATGTTTATTTTTTTTTTTTCGTGTATAATTCAATGTAATATCAAGTAAATAATTATTGAAAACTTTCTTTTTCAATCTTCAAATTTAATAGTTCCAAAATATAAAAACATTTGATAATGGTAATTACATTGAATATTGGTATCAAAGAATATTATGGTCTCAAAAAAACTCACAATATTTGAGTTTTTCATTTAAGCGCTTTTTGCGATTTCTGGTATCGAAGGCAACCCTGCATATGTATAAACATACCAACATACACTCACCATATACATGCCAATGTACGTATTGATATTAGCAATATTTTCCTCACGTGCCAGCACAGAACCGTTAGGGAACACACCACAAAATCCTCAACCAGCATCCAACTCCACAGACAATTCATCCACACCACCAGGTAATTCGCTCAACAATATTCCAAATTAGCAAGCCAATCTCTCAATAATTTTGCATTCAATTTTCTTTGCTTCCAAATTTTTCTTTCAGATTTTCCGACTCACTTCAACATTCAATCTTTCAGCTTTCTGCACATATTTGTCCTCTTTTTTATTTTTTATTATTTGCAGCTCTTTGTTTCCAAATTTTTTCAGCTTTTCCAACTCACTTCAACAGTCAATCATTCAGCTTTCTGCGCATACTTTTTTCTTTTTTTATTTTTATTATTTACAGCTTATTTATTTACAGCTCCCAAATTAGATGTTAACGCAATGAAATCTTAATCCAAATGACACTTTGCCGGCTTTGACACTCTAACTCTCTCTCTATTTCTTAAGACGAAGGCAGAGATGCCCTATCGATTACCACAATTTTTGATTTGTAGTATGAATTCGGGATTGCAATATGGGTACGATATTAACTTTGAATTTATAATAATTTCGTTTACCAACAATTTTTAAATTAATGCAAAGTTAAATTTTTGAATTAAAATTTTTTAAACATTGAATGTTTTTTATTCGCAATTATCGCATAAAAAGAAATAAATATACTATGCCTCAATAGAAATAGATATGCCCAAAGTTGGTAAGTATGTGGCAACTATGATTCAGAGAACAAACAAATCATATGACGTATTGATTGTTGGCGTGTGCAATGTGCATCAAAATAAGAGAGTAATGTTAATATTCTGTCGTATTTACTTTAGTTGCGCAGTCAGCTTTCGAGAGAATTTTTGCAAGTGGTAACTTAAGAGAATTAGCTTTTTATATGTGCGTAGAGTATGTAACAAAGCATATGATATTGTATGTATAGCCGTATGTATGCTAATTCAATGTTTGTCAGCGGACAAACAGATGAATGTTGATAATTATATCGGAGAGCGACTGAGATTACATATGACTTCTAATGGTGAAGGTGGATGTTTTGTTGAGTATGGCTGTTAACGCATTCTGTGGTTGAGTGTGGATAGCACAATAGGTAAGTATGTTAGGGTTGCATATCAAAGGTAAGTATTTTAAAATGTTGCAAACAAATGTTGCAGGTTCGTAAACTATATACACAATTGTAAATGCTGCAAATATTTCTGGTATGAATGTTAAATATGTTGAAGGTAAGTAGCCACGAATGTCGTAAACATAAACCGTGGGTAAGTGGCTGTTAAAGGTAAGTATGTAAGAGTATTTATGTTAGTGTTGCTCGTAAAGCAAACTTTTTACAATTTACAGTGGTTAATGTTAAACAGCTTTGCTTCTTTTGCAAAGACTTTAACAGAGTTCAAATTTGCATTCTGTAACAACAATCTGTGTTACAATTAACATCGATCACTTGTTACAAGAATTTCTGACTATGTGCTTTTTGGTTCAAGTTTCGAGATAAGAACCATAAGTAATGTAAAAAGTAATTATTCAGATCACAAAGTTCTTCTACCGTTGCGTTGCCACTAAATCATAAGCCAAAAACTGATATTCTCAAACGTTCACAATATAATAAATTTCACGTACCTTTTGTCCATAATGATTTTGATAATATGAAATAAATGGATAGGCAAGTCTGCGATGTAAAGAGCGGAGGACGTAATCCCAAGTTAAATGCAAACGCTTTTCCAATACAGTGGACGTAATCCAAGATTCTTCCCAGTTCCTTGACGGTTTGAAGGACCATGTACAAATCCGTGAGATGTTTCCTTTAGTGGACTGTAGATAAAGATTAACTCTCGGAAATGTAAAGATTTTTTGTAACGAAAAGAGAAGAAAGCAAAAGGCAAAGTTTAAGTTTAAAATTTCAAAAATGTGGCTTTATTCAGGATGACGGCAGCTTACCAAGGGCAATGACGAAGCACAAGTGAAGTTTTATAACAAACGAAGTGTCAGTCAGACATTGTGATTTAGAATTTACAACAATTAAATTCATTTTGAGTAAAAGCTTTAGGGTTATCGCATAAAGGTTGAATTCAAGTATCGATAACAATAATTCATATTAGGTATTGGCAATTCAATTATTTACGTTAAATTCAAAATATTCAATAATGTAGATATTCAAAATATTATTATATTAATAATAAACAAAAAAGTTGGGGAACAGAGTTCAACAGTAGACTTACCTATACATACCTTTTTTGTCTAATATATACCACGTATAGACTAACTCACAATTTAGAAAACGATGTTAAGAAGTTTTAAGGTACCACAACCCAATTAATTTGATTGTGGATGACAGTGTTTCGTAGAAGTTTCTACGCAATCCATGGTGGAGGGTACATAAGATTCAGCCTGGCCGAGCTTACGGCCAGGCCTTGTTTCTTTTATAAATTCGTAACCATTGCATTTTCAGATTATGAACGCAAGTTGTTGTTTTGACAAATCAGTCCATCGTTGTCAGAATGACACCATCTGTTCTCCGTTTGACATCCTATGTGTGTTGATTCACTTTCATGAACGGATCGTTTTATAACGTGAACGCCGTTCATGATTTTTTCACAATCATCAATTGAAGCGCATGCTGGGATCCTCTGACCATTTTATACCCACCACATTTTTATACCCACATAGATTGGTGATGGGGGTAATACATTGAAATATCGATTTCTGACTATATGTAGTAGATATATTTTTGCGCATGGAGAGATTCTAAAACGATATAACCATGTCTATATGTCTGTATGTTGTAATCACACAGAAATATATCAAGAAAATGTTTCCAAACAAAATTTTAATTGAGTTTTAAAAATTATTCAATTAAAATTTTAATTTTATCAACAAATTTTTTAATTGTAACAAAAATCAATCACAAAAATGGGTTGTATCAATTAATTTTGTAATTGGATTAATTAATTGGATCAATTTATTTCGTGATTGAAGACAAAAAATATTTTTTTGGTGTGCATGCTACAGCCTTCAATAATGGCTATATCTTTGGCACAGACTCGTGTTTCGTCTGCAGGCAGAACAAATTCGAAAATGGGCTTTATCGGTTTTTGATATAGCCTCCATATAAACCGATTTTCCGATTTAGGGTCTTGGGATTCTAGAAGCCAACTACGGCTGCCTGAAATTGGAAATCTAGAGGTATTTTAAGACCAAAAATAGGTGTGCCGAATATTGTTCACGTTTTTGGTATAGCCCCCATATAGACCTATCTCCCGATTTGACTTCTTGACCTAGAAACCCTAGTTTTTATCCGATTTACCAAAGATTGAAACATAGCGCTATTTTAGGGTCACAAATAGGTGTATGGCGACACATGTTTTGATTTAGTCCCCGTATAAACCGCCCCCCGTTTTGGGGTCTTGAGTCTCCAGACGCCGTACATTTTATCCGATTTGTCGGAAGTGGGAAATATAGAGGTATTTTATGTCCACAATCAGGTGTGCCGAATACTGTGGGAATCCGTCCATTTTTTTATATAAACCCTATTTAGACTGATCTCCCTATTTGACTTCTTGGCCTTTTATCGCACTTGCAATTCCATTTGATTTAAATTGGAAATCTATAGGTTTTATGGGTTCACTAATAGGTGTGCCGAATATGGTATAACCCCCATATAGACCGATCTCCCGATTTAACTTCTTGGCCTTCTAGAAATTCCAATTTTTATCATTAGAGTAAAAATGTATAGAAATTTCAAGTCATATGAAGGGCGGTCTTTCATCGGATTTTCTTGCGCGCCTAGACGAGAAGTATAAGATTCCTCTAAACGTCGAAAAGGGTACTTATTAATCCCAAGGCAAATAATCGAGTAGGTTCAGCGGTTAAAGCTAGAAGATCCCATATGTAATAGGTACTTCTAGTTAATGTGGTATCACAATGGTCTGAATTTTCTAAGTGAGCCTGACCATATGTCGGGCTGCCACTTTAACCCAACCTAACCTAATCCCAAATACGATGTATTTCCATACGTAGAAACTTTAAATTTAGCTTCGAGAAGCATACAAGTAGAACCGATCTGCTTGGGAGAGTTGCCTTTTTCATTCAATCCGGTTGATACTTGGTATGTGATGTTAGTATATGTCCTCTAGCAATCACGGAAAATTGGTGCATATCGGTTCATAATTATATATAGCCCCCATATAAACCGATCCCCATATTTGGCTTGCGGAGTCTCTAAGAGAAACAAATTTCATCCAATCCAGTTGAAATTTGGAATATGGTGTTAGTATATGATCTCTAACAACCGTGCCAGAATTGGTCCATATCGGTCCATAATTATATATAGCACCCATATAAACCGTTCTCCAGATTTGACCTCCCGAGCCTCTTGGAGGAGCAAAATTCATTCGATCCGGTTCAAATTTGGAACGTGGTGTTAGTATATGGCCGCTAACAACCATACCGAAATTGGTCCATATCGGCCTATAGCCGATCTCCAATCACACAAAAATTTGTCCATATCGGTTCATAATCACTCGTGCCAAAAATGATCTACCAAAATTTTATTTCTATAGAAAATTTTGTTAAAATTTTATTTCTATAGAAAATTTTTGTAAAAATTGTATTTCTATAGAAAATTTTGTCATAACTTTATTTCTATAGAAAATTTTGTCAACATTTTATTTCTATAGAAAAATTTGTTAGAATTTTATTTCTATAGAAAATTTTGTTAAAGTTTAATTTCTATAGGCAATTTTGTCAAAATTTTATTTCCCTAGAAAATTTTGTGAATATTTTATTTCTATAGAAAATTTTGTTAAAATGTTATTTCTATAGAAAATTTTCTCAAAATTTTATTTCTATAGAAAATTATGTCAAACTGAATTATATACATATTTAATCGATCTTTTTTGATTTAATATATACCACATATGGATTTACATACAATTTAGAAGACGGTGTTAGGAGGTTTTAGGATACCTTGCCAACGGCAAGCGCTACCGCAACTTAAGTAATTCGATTGTGGATGGCAGTGTTTAGAAGAAGTTTCTACGCAATCCATGGTGGAGGGTACATAAGCATCGGTCTGGCCGAACTTACGGCCATATATACTTGTTTTTATCTAAGTTAGACTCCATATGGATTACCTTACAATTTAGAAGACAAAAAAAAATTGGAAAGAAAGAAAAAAGCCTCAAACATACCAATAATCTATGACCTACACCATAACATAAACCGAGCTCTAGGAGTTTGAAAAATCAATAAAGAAAAATTTCAGTACTATACAAAAATCTCCATTCCCCACTGTACATCGTAAAATGATTTTTTTTTGTAATTTCTGTATTTAATTCATTATAGTTTCATCTGGTTTCCCACCACCCCTTCTCCATTCGACCCTTGCATAATTAAAGTGAATGAGAAGTTCTCTTTGTATTGTTTGTTTTTTTTCTGTTTTTTCATCTACTTATTATTTTGTGGGTGAAGAATCATTGGGATCTCAACACCAGAGTCGCCAGAGATTTTTATGATAATGATGACGTTAATGATGGTAATGTTTATATCAAGTGTTTTCATTTTCGTTGTTTCATTTTCTCTATTCTTCCTCATGTAAATTGTTATTTATATTTATTGTTTGTTTTGCACATGAACTAAGCAAATTAAATCATTTTTCCACATGGTCTTTATATTATTTATTAAAAATAAAAAGCAAAAAATAAAACAAATATTTTATAGGAAAAAAATAAGGTAAATCGATTTTTATGAGGATGATAGAACAATAGCAAATACACTTGAAAATGCTTTATATTGTAGCCTCATACGCAGGATATTTATAGATGGAAAGTTTACAATAAAATTGAAACCGTGTATAGATCAGTTCGCTGCTCAAAAATTTAAATGGGAAAATCGATTCGCAAAGGTTTATATATAAATATAATCGGTTACTAAAATATAAAATATAATCCGTTATTGAGAAACTTTGTATATTCTTGATTGCCAAGAAGTAAAATTGGAGATTAAGTCTCTATGGCAACTACATTGCACATATATCAAATAATGGACCAATTTAAACCATATTCGGTAAATCTCATTATTCTAAATCTACACAATAACATATTTCTGCTGCAAAAAGGTGTCCAGGCTCAAAACCCATATTCAAAATGTGGATATCACCCATTTCCGAATATCCTCAAAAAGAAAAATCGGTAGAATAAACTTTGGATTGTATAGATGGGGGAACCCCTTTGTGAAGCTACACGCAGAAGTTAATTCGGCAGAATTAACTTTGGATTGTATCATATGAACATAACAACCACGATACTCCTAAAAATATTTTTTTCTAATTCAATTACGAATGTAATTATTATCATCAAATTTTCAATTGAAACTGCTTCAACCACGAAAATGATAGTATCAATCACAGAATTAATTTGCATAAAAAAATATTTGCCTAAAAAAAGAATAATTTGTTTCTTGATAAGATTCACAACTTAATTGATTTTGAGTGCAAAACTCCAATTTATTTTTAATTAAGGCAATCAAATGGTTAGTCAAACTTGATCTCCTTTTCCCAATTAGGTGCTACAGTTGGAGCCACCCAGAACTCGTTACCGTGATACTCGCCGTGTTGTATCGCGTCCAAAAAATGGACAAAAAACGCCAGAAATTATCCGAAAAGTGAAGATCAGATTTGATCGAAATCAACGTCGCATTGAACAACGAGCCTGCACTCAAGCCATTGAATTTCCAAACAACAACGCACACCGATGCAAAAAAAAATTTACTCCATCGATTAGCCACAAGAATTCAAGCGCCGCTGATGGTTATGATGCGGGTCGAGGTTTCGGCTCGCTCATCGATTGTGGTGTAAAATAAATGCCGATTATTATCGAGAAAATGTCCAAAAGACAGTCTTCAAGTCCTGGAAAGATCCGACAAGAATGGCTTAAAAAGCAGGTCCCTCGCATTATTTCTATTATTGCCATTGTGCGGCTACAAAAATTTTCCGATCTCAATTGGTTAAATTTTTGCACCTTGAAGAGTAAGATTGGCACTGAAAAATACCAAAGTATCGATCATCCCAAAATAGCGCTTCGCCGAGTGGGGACTAAAATCCCGCAAAGCCACTTTGTCAGTAGTCAATTGTAACAAATCTAAAATGACTCCAAACTGTATTTATCTTTGATGTTATTACCGACATTTTTGTAAAAACTATACTTTTGGACAATAAAATAAAAACAAGTATATACAGCAGTAAGTTCGGCCGGGCCGAATCTTAAATACCCACCACCATGAACCAAATATTAGGCTTTCCTTTGAAATTTCAGGAGGGCTTGAAGACTTGAGGACACTCCCCGAAGATAAATTTAAAGATTTCACCTATGAGGACTATAATAGATTCTGGATTTGTAAGAACCATTTTTGTTTGAGTTTTAGAGGAATCATTAACATCTCTTGCAAGTGTGCAAGAAAATTATAAAATAACGTCTTGATTTGAAATTTTAAATCTGTATATTTTCACCCGAGAAGTAAAATCTGGAAATTTTACATTGAGTTTCAAGCAATTTTCATGATCAGTGCGCCTTCTACACCCTCAAGAAGTGAAGTCGGTCTATATGGAGGCATTACCAAATGGACCGATAAAAACTTAATCCGATACTCGTTTTTGTGAGCCTAAAATACCAGAATATTTAAAATTTCAGGCAAATCAGATAAAAACTACGGTTTCTAGAAACCCAAGGAGTTAATCGGGAGATCGTTCTTATGGGGGCTATACTAAAATATGGACCGATACTCACCGTTTTCGGCACACCTCTTTATGGCCCGAAAATACCTCTAGATTTCCAATTTCAGTCAAATTGGATAAAAACTTCGGATTCTAGAAGCCCAAGAAGTAAAATCGGGAAATCGGTCTATATGGGGGCTATACCAAAATATGGACCGATACTCACCATTTTCGGCACACCACTTTATGGTCCTAAAATACCTCTAGATTTTCAATTTCAGGTAAATTGGATAAAAACTACGGTTTCTATAAGCCCAAGACCCCAAATCGGGAGGTCGGTTTATATGGGGACTATATCAAAACCTGGACCGATATAGCCCATCTTCGAACTTGACCTGCCTGCAGACAAAAGACGAGTTTGTGCAAAATTTCAGCACGATTGCTTCATTATTGAAGACTGTAGCGTGATTACAACAGACAGACAGACATACAGACAGACGGACATCGTTATATCGTCTTAGAATTTCTCCCTGATCAAGAATATATATACTTTATATAGGCGGAAATCGATATTTCGATATGTTACAAACGGAATGACAAACTTATTATACCCCCTTCACCATTCAATGGTGGTTGGTATAAAAATGAAACATCACCCAACTTCTATGGAGTTTTATACGGGGCATTAAAAATAGTCCATAATCTTACAAATGCATCTAAACCCATATTTTATGATTAAGTAAATTTATAAACAATCCTTATATAGAAAACCAAATATAATAAATACTAAACGACATTTTGTTTTCTTACATTTCAGGTATGTAGAAATTTAAAATTTCACTCGATGCTAATATGGTAAGCAATTGAAATCTGCGATATTATTAAGCTTATGTAAATTTAATTTAATAGCTAACTAAAATAAAACCATAGTATATCAAATCATAGTCCAGTTCGTAATTCTATTTCAAATTACTTAATTGTATTTTAATGCAATTTAATTTGATTCAATATAACTTAATTCACCTCAATTTATTTTAAGTATTGATTAAATTGCTTTAATTAAAAACGCTTCAAATATAGGATAAGACTTAGTTTGAGAATTTTGTAGCTTTGGTTTAAATTTTTTTTACTTTGAAGTATCTGGTATAATTTAGATTTTTAAACTTTCATTTGCTCGTACGTGAATAGCTTTATAAATATATCGCAAAACGAGAATGAAAATTCCATAAAATTTAAATTTTATTGATCCTAATTTTAATGCTACATAGGTCCCTAAAAATGTATTTATTTTAAAGAAATCGCATCTTTGGCTCGGAATCAATTCCCAAATTAGTATGGGAAGGTCAAAATCTTTGGATCCAAGTGAACTTTTTTTGAGTGTAAAAGGTTCCGGTTGTACATTAAAGGGTTAATAGAAAGTCAAAAAATACAGAAAATCCATTTGTAATCATAAAAGTGAACCCTCTCTTTCAGTAAGGCCAACATAACTTTATTTTATTTAAGGGAATTATTATGTTTGCAGAAAGTTTCCTTTACTCCAAGAATTGTTTGCGTACACTGAAAAAAAGCACGCCCGGTTTCAAAGACGTTGTCTTTACTTTTGGTATTGATTCCGAGCCAAAGAAGCGGAGTATACAAATAAGGATACTTTTAAGTTACAATTCTCTGTTAAATTTGAGTTTTGTGTACCCAGCAAAAAAAGCGTCGCCAAAAAAGTAATGTAATTTTGTTTTCTGGATCCGGAAGTGTGAGATTTTGTCAAATAAATAATTTTAATAATTATTTATAATTTTTAATGGATTCTAACGCTTGTCCGAAACGTTTGAACTCAAATATTTTCAAAAATTCACAATTTTTTCAGATTGGATTTAGCATTTTTTTCGACAAAATTTAAATGATTTGTACCATTTTATGAAATCTCACTCTGTTTTTAACCTATTTTAAGCAAAAAAATAGAAATGCAATTTTGACAAAATGTTCTCTGGAAATAAAATTTTGACAACATTTTGTATAGAAATAAAATTTTGACAAAAATTTTCTATAGAAATAAAATTTTTACAAAATTTTCTATAGAAATAAAATTTTAACTAAATTTTTTATAGATATAAAATTTTGACAAAATTTTCTTAGGAATAAATTGTTGAAAAAATTTTCTATAGAAATAAAATTTTGACAAAATTTTTTATAGAAATAAAAGTTTGACTACATTTTTTATAGAAATAAAATTTTGACAAATTTTTTTCTTGCAAAAAAAATTGACAAAATTATCTATAGAAATAAAATTTTGACAAAATTTTCTAGAGAAATACAATTTTTACACAATGTTCTATAGAAATAAATTTTTGAAAAAATTTCCTTTCAATATTCGACATATATATAGGTATATGGTCTTAAAATAAAATTTAAAAAATAAAATCGATTGTTTGAAATATTTCAAATAAATTGTTATGGTGGTGGGCATTAAAATGGATCGATTTAGCGCATCTGCTAGCCTAACATTCTATGAAAAATAAAATGATCTCCGTAATTGGAAGTTGCTTTTCACACTCAAAAAAAAGCCAATTTAACTTTATTTTAGTTCATGGAATTATTATGTTTAGAGAAAGCTTCCTTTTCTCTAATAATTTTTTGCGTACGTTAGTTAAATTAACTAAGAAACGTGAAAAAATTATACACAAATTAAGCATAAAGATTTACTAATTTCGTAAAATAGTTCATTATTTCTTTAAATTTGTAAATTTTACTACAATTGCGTCCATCATGAACTTCGTATGTCACTAAAGACATGCTTGCAATTTTGAACTCCATTTTTTTCCTTCAAATTACAAAATTTTCTTTATCAAATGAAAAAAATTATTTATGTCCAATAAATTTTCTGGAATTTGTCGAATATCATTTACTTATTTTTGTGATATCAGCGTGAAGCCAGCGTTTGTAATACTGTTTAGTTAAAATTTTCTAAAAATATTCAAAAAATTCCAAAATTAACCAAAAGTTTTCTTCCTAGTGGGTTCACTGTTTTTTCAGTGCATTTACAGTCATACCGTACATTGATCGAATGAATGGAAATTAATTTGCGTAAAAACTTGTTTAGCTACAAAAATGTGAAGTGTTTTAAAAATTTTAGTTTATCCGGTGTCGAAGTCGAGCAAAATTTTGACGACTCCGACTACAACTCCAGCAAAATCTTCAGACTCCGACTACGACTCCACAGCCCTGGTTTTAACAACGCTTTGTGGAAATATAATTTAGTTCACTTTTCGTTGTAGATGTAGTTCATTTTAACTATAAATCAGTTTACATTTTTTTCTGTGTAGAGGTTATAATCTAAATACGCTGTAAATATTTTCCATAGTTTTGGGCACTAAAATGCATTATAAACATTCATACAAAAACACTGAGACAGATATTATAGGCTAAATAGCGCTTATTTTCGTAAGGCAAAATTGAAGAATTAAGTTTTTAGAACAAGCTCATAAAGTCGTAATCAGTTAGATTGAGATGGGTCTTCAGAATTACAATTTTTTCCACATGCTATTACTACAAATAAAAACAGAAGAAAATGTAAAGTTTTGAACATTAGGTTTAAATCGGTAATGGAAGGGTTAATATTAAAATATAATAGGCACAAGTTTCAAAATTTTCAAAATTTCTTAAAGTGTCCTCTAAGTGTTGAGCTTAGATAGTGGCGTTCATTATTATAAGTAAAGGAATTATTTTAATTCTGGGAAACATATTTCCGTATAGCGTAGTATATCCATAGAAACCACCAACTCAAAGAAAATGGAAATATGTGCATCATTGTAATATAAAATGCAGCAACAAACTATACTTTTTTTATATTATTCACATACGAGTCTAACAAGACAAAAAGAAAAACAAGAAGAAATAGTGTCACAGAGTTTTCCTAATGACTTCTCATTCATAATCCACCAAGACTATATATTCTTAGATATAAAAATACAGCTGTTTAGGATGCAAAAGCTTTTTTGTATTTCCTTAGATTTTTTCTTACCAAGAAAATTTACACTAATTTCGTATAAAAATCTTCTTAAAATAGAAACAAACACAAGCATACAAGTGCATCTTGGGCAAGAAACATAGCTGGCTGGATGGATGTTAGAAGGGGCCATATAACCACAATGACAGCAAGACACTCCAGCAGCGGTCTTTGTCATCCCAACAATCTAAAGAACTAAGTTGCATAAGCCAAAAGCTATAAATGATGACAGTAAAAGCAACAGCAACATCAACATCACCCTAGCCATTGCCATTAAAGATGAACTCTTTCTCTTTTCTTGTGTTCTTCGTGGATCATTCCGGGGCCATAAACATAAAAATAAACAAATAAGACGCGTCGTCGACCCTTTTGCTGCATGCAATGCAATGGTGTTTAGAAAAATAATAAGAAAAGCTAAATATTTTCACCATAGCCACTTAGCCACACTCCATTCACTGGTCATGGAATACAAGAAGGAGGACACTTTACAAAAATAACACCAAATTGTTTTTTCTTTCTTAAGAAAAAAATGAACCACATCATTTGGGGGTTGGATCTTGTTAATATGTCCAGCATGAAAAAGGCAGAGCATTTGGTGTGAATAGAAATCTTCCGTTTAATTTTCATGTGAGTTGGTTGGTGTTAATTTGTGATATAAATACTCTGAGGGAAAAAAATTGTCTTTGTTTTCATTTCTTTTTGGAGAAAAAAAAAATCAAACCAAAATATGTGGGCGTATTGATATAAGTATACTGAATTTATTGTAATCCAAAAATCCCACAAATATTTATTAGTTTTATCAGAAAATGTTCGTTTTATAATTTATGAGATAAATTGGAAATTGATTTCGAAATTTACTAAAATTGAAAGTAGATCACGTTTCTGTAAAAATATGGCTTTTTTGAGATTTATTGGTTTTTGATGTCATCTGTCCGGAAATATTACAAAATTATCATGCTAGTACAGAGCGGCTGAGATGTAAGGCAACAATCTTCAAAAGCAATAAAGACGGGAAATATCATAAAATGTTAGAATCAAGTAAGATTTGTTGCAAATTATGACCTTCAAGAGGCCGACAAAGTCACACTCAGAAAAATATTGGCTTAATATGGAAATGTATATAACCTACACTCAACAAAAAGTTTACTTGGATCCAAAGATTTTGACCTTCCTTTAAGGATTTTGGTATTGATTCCGAGCCAAAGATGCGGCTTCTTTAAAATAAAGAAATTTTTTAGCGACCTATCTGGCTTTAAAGCTAGGACCAATAATATTAAAATTAGGATACAGATCTTATTTATCAAATTTTCATTCTCTATTCGCGGTTTATTAATAGAGGTACTCATGAACAAAGAAATGCCAGTTTAAAAATCCAAATTATAACGGATACTTCAAAGTAAAAAATGTTTAAACCAAAGACGCTAAATCATCAAAATAAGTCTTAGCCTATATTTAAAGGGTTTTTATCTTAAATCTATAGTTTAAACATTTCAGTTAAATTAAGGACAATTTCTTTAAATCAAAAATGTGTTTCTTTACTTTAAGGAAAATTAGTCTTAGTTCAAAGACATGCGACTTTAATGGAGGGACACAAATTTAGAAAATGTGTGTTCTAAATTTAATGAAAAAAAATTTTGAAGCAAAGATTACAAACTTTATTTTAATTAAAATTTCATTATTTTAAAGAAATTTGTTCTTAATATTTTGTAAATTTCGCATCCTAAAATTTAGGTTGCGTAGTTTTTAATATCACGTAAATATATTTTTTTTTCAGTGAACATTTTAGAATAATTTTAGAACAATAATTAAATGAAAGTTTATAATCTTTGGTTCAAAAATAATTTTCATTAAATTTAAGACACAAACCGTGGCAATTTACAAGCCTCCATTAAAGTCATAGGTGTTTGAAATAAGACAAATTTTTCTTTAAGAAAATTGTCCTTAAAGAAAGACATTTTTAATATAAACAAACCGTCTTGAAATTAATTACTATTTTAAAGCTTTCGATTTCAAATAAAAGCGCTTCGAAGATAGGCTAAGAATTATTTATTTTGAGGATTTTGCATTTTTTGAAAAGAAAACCTATTTATCTTCTATAATTTGCTTTTAAAACTGGCATTTATTTGTATGTAACTAGCTTTATATGAAAATTCGATGATTGAGATCTGTTCCTAATTTAAATTTTATTGATCCTAGATTTAAGACCAGAAAGGTCCCTACGAAGTGTCTTTAATTTATTCAGGACCACTCTTTGATCCTACTCCGTGCAAAAACATTAATTTAATTACGCTCTATTTTCGACTCAAGTGATAACCGTGCTCAGAGGGTGGCCTTGAGCATTATTGCCAAGGATATCATGTATCTAACTCATCTTACTCCGGGTGTTGCAAACATATGCACTAATTATAATACCCCACAGAGATGCAAGGTGTGAATAACCCGTACCCATTATCTTATAATAACCATAAAAAGACTTAAATTCAAAGTTCACTATTTCTTTAAAAGTCGATTTTGTTGATTTTGCCAAACATTAATTGTCGATTTTCAAAACTATCGAATTTGAAGTTTCCTAAACGTCGACTTAGATCATTCGATTTTCTTTTTTTTTATACCCTCCACCATAGGATGGGGGTATATTAACTTTGTCATTCCGTTTGTAACACATCGAAATATTGCTCTAAGACCCCATAAAGTATATATATATTCTGGGTCGTGGTGAAATTTTTAGTCGATTTGAGCATGTCCGTCCGTCCATCCGTCCATCTGTTGAAA
This sequence comes from Haematobia irritans, assembly GCF_050003625.1. Lineage (NCBI taxonomy): Eukaryota > Metazoa > Arthropoda > Insecta > Diptera > Muscidae > Haematobia > Haematobia irritans. The sequence continues at coordinate 170,381,135 of NC_134397.1, read as the reverse complement.
TCACGCTAACTCCCGAACGGAACAAGCTATCGACTTGAAACTTGGCAAAGTAATTGTTATTGATGTAGGTCGGATGGTATTGCAAATAGGCCATATCGGTCCACTTTTACGTATAGTCCCCTCAGAGATGGTCTGTCGTAAACTGTAAGGTATTTGACATACATTTACTACGTATTTTACCATACGTCAAAAACGTCGTAAACCTTCGTAAAATACTTAGATTTTGACAATATACGAATTTCTATTGAATACTTTTTTTAGAACCGTTTATTTCGTACTTTTTTTTAAATTTTGTATTTATGAATGACTTTTCATTATAAAAAAGAAAATGCTAACCTTCGTAAAATACTTAGTTTTTGGCAAAAATATATTTTTTTTGTACAGTACGTTTATTAGAACCATTTAGGTCTTACTTGATTTGAGAATGATTATTAACAAAATTAAATCTGCGTGGTTGGTATTTTTCATGCCCACACGTTGTACCTAAATCCGATTTGTGCCACAACAATGAAAACGAGTTGCATTCAAATGTTTATGCCAGCGAATCGTGCAAATTACGTTTGATTAAAAATTTCAAAATATTATTATTAAAAAATCTAAAATACCTCAATATGACGTTTTCATGGCTTAGGATACTAAAAATAGTTTTTGAAATCAAATCTAAGGGTCCTGTAGGCGTTTTTGACATTAACTACGTTTTTTTACACGTATTTTTTATACACGTATATGACGTTTTCGACGTTTACAACTTCTTGACAGTAGAAAACCCAAAAAATTGATACTTGGACCATCTCTGGTCCCCATATAAACGGAACCCCAAATCCTCTACCAGAAGTAAATTTCATCCGATCCCGCTGAAATTTGGTACATGGTGTTAGTATATGGTCTCTATCAACCACGCAAAAATTGGTCCACATCGGTCCATAATTATATATAGCACCCATATAAACCGATCCCCAGATTTAGCTCCGCAACCTCTAAAAGAAGCAAATTTCATCCGGTCCGGCTGAAATTTGGTACATGGTGTTAGTATATGGTCTCTAACAACCATACAAAAATTGGTCCACATCGGTCCATAATTATATATAGCAAATTTCATCCGATCCGGTTGAAATTTGGTACATGGTGTATGTATGTGGTATCTACAACTATGCAGAAATTGGTCCACATCGGTCCATAATTATATTTAGCCCCAATGTAAACCGATAACCAGATTTGACTTCCGGAGCCTCTTGAAAGACAAAATTTCATCTGATTCAGTTGAAATTTGGTACGTGGTGTTAATATATGGCCTCAAACACCCATGCAAAAGTTGGTCGAAATCGGTTCATAATTATATATATATATAGCCCCCATATAAACCGATCCCCAGATTTGACCTCCGGAGCCCCTTGTAAGAGCAAAATTCATCCGATTCGATTGAAATTTGTTACGTGATGTTAGTATATGGTATCCAACAACCATGCAGGAATTGGGTCATATCAGTCCATAATTATATATAGCGCCCATATAAACCGATCCCCAGATTTGACCTCCGGTGCCTTTTGGAGTAGCAAAATTCATCCGATCTGGTTGAAATTTGGTACGTGGTGGTAGCATATGATATTTAACAACCATGCAAAAAGTGGTCCGTATCAGTCCATAATCATATATAGCCCCCACATAAAACCCGATCCCGAGGTTTGGTTTGGAGCCTCTTGGAGGAGCAAATTTCATCCGAGTCAGTTGAAATTTGGTACATTGTGCTAGTAACATATATTACTCACGCACACTCACGACTGAAAAAAAAATTTTTGTCTAATATATGGAGTAACTCACAATTGAAAAAACGATGTTAAGAAGTTTTAAGATGCCACAAACCAAGTAATTCGATCATGGATGACAGTCTTTCGTGGAAGTTTCTACGCAATCCATGGTGGAGGGTACATAAGATTCGGCCTGGCCGAACTTACTGCGTATATGTTTTTTTTTTTTTGTTTTTTTTTTTAACGCTCTTTTTGTAAAAAAGTCGAATCTCTTCATTTGTATAACTAATTGAAATGAAAGGAAATTCCACTTATATTTTTCACAATTTTATATGGGGGCAATCAATTTAACCTAAAGAAACTTCGTCTCTTTTTCATACCTATTTTCATAGCAAAAAAACAAAAAGTTCAACATATTTAATATAGTCATCACAACCCTTTTCTTTATATTTTCTTTTGAAGTGATTTCTTTGAATTCATTGGATTAACAATGTCGTTTTTTTCACAACTCAAGTATTAAAAGTGCCACTCCTAGCTCCACCCTTTCCTTGGGAACAAACGTTAAATGACGAAAATGGCACACTAAAATAGAATAGAAGGGTTGGGTAATCATATTTATTTTTCATATTCCAAAGTTATTCATATAACTTAGTTTGCATAAGAAATTTCAATAACTTTTGGCACGGGTATCAAATTGAGGGAACTTGAAAAGTTATACCACATTACCTGGAAAATTTTTCCTAGGATTTAAGAGAGAGCATGTCAAATTGAAACTTTTAATGAAGTTTTTGAGAAACATAAATTGAATTGAAACGAGATCATATCGAGAATGTAATATAATCTCAATTGTCATAGAAATAAAATAAATTGTTAGAACATTTTAATTCAAATATCATTTTGTAGGAAGGCAAGTATTTTAATGTACATTAAGAGTTTTGTTTCAGAGAAAATATATCAAAAGGTTGACTTTGTGATATTAAGCATTTATTTTTATTATTAGAACATCTATTTTGAGATTTTGCTTTTTTGACTAACCGACTTTTCAAAATTATGATAAAATTGACTTTCGAAAATTAACTTTTCGAGTTATAACAGACAAAATGATAGATAACGTACATACAAAGAAAAAATAATTTGCCCTGGAACAAAATTTTAGACAAAGTATTTTCTCAAAGAGGAACGAAATCCGAATTTATGATAATCGATTGTTTTTAATATAGTTTTTTTTTCTTCAAAAGAACATTTTGTTTGTCTAAAATTTCATTCCTCATAACAGAAAACTAATCTTTCAGTGTAGAATAAAAGCAATTTTCAGAGGTGGTACAAAATATTGCTATATAATTCTTGTCTCTAGTTTTGTTTTTGAGAAATTGAAGATAGGTTTTAGCAACTATAAGAACCATAGGTTGGTAAATTAAAAGTAATTTTCAAATAATATAATAAAATAATAAAGTTGTATATAAAATGACATCAAATTCTTTTCTATTTTGTTTGCCAAAAGTCGATTAAGTAATTTTGTCCTACAGAAAAGTCGATTATGATCAACTCTTTCGAAATTGACAAAATCGACTTAAATTTATCAACTTTTTAGGCAAGTCGTCTTGACTTGTGTGAAACTCGTTATCTATACCCACTACCATAGCATGATGATAGGAGTATATTAAGATTGACATTCCGTTTGTGACATATGAAATTTTCAAAAATTGTAACTACCTCCGCCTGTCTGTCGACAATCTGTATACAATCTTCAATAATGGAACTCACGTTCTGAAATTTTGGAAAGATTCGTTTTTTATCTCCAAGCAAGTTAAGTTCGAATATAGGCTATTTGGGATCAACCCTGGCAGTGTTGCCAGTATTTTTCTGGCGCTTGTCCCCAAATTATGATGTTTTCGTCCCTAAAAATCCCCAATTTAAATTTAAATTCCTCACAAAAATTCCCAATACATTTTTGACAAGTTTTTTTTTTTTGAAAAACAAAAATAAAAAAGGCTCTGCTGTAGAAAATCGTAATAATTTAAAAAATAAAATTTTGTCAAATCCAGCAAGCTGCAATAAGATCAAGATTTCGAAAAACAACCACAAGAGACTGGCGATCGTCCTCCAACTACTGGAGATAGTTGGAGGTCATCTTGTATTTATACGCCAAAATTTACTTTTAAATAATCAAGTAGTAAAATTGCGTGGTAGACACGTTGCCAATGTTGGTAGAATTGTACCAGAAATTGTAGATTCTTAATTGTTTTGTAGATGGGTAGAATTTTTGATTGAGAAATAAAATTTTAACATAATTTTCTATAGAAATTAAATGTTGACAAAATTTTCAATAGAAATAAAATTTTTACAAAATTTTCTATAGAAATAAAATTTTTAACAAAATTTTCTATAGAAATAAGATTAAAATTTTAACAAAAATTTCTATAGAAATAAAATTTTGACACAATTTTCTATAGAAATAAAATTTTGACAAAATTTTCTATAGAAATAAAATTTTAACAAAATTTTCTATAGAAATAAGATTTTGACAAAATTTTCTATAAGAATAAAATTTTGACAAAATTTTCTATGGAAATAAAATTTTGACAAAATTTTCTATAGAAATGAGATTTTGACAAAATTTTCTATAAAAATAAAATTTTGACAAAATTTTCTATAAAAAAAAATTTTAACAAATTTTTCTATAGAAGATTTTGGCAAAATTTTCTATAAAAATAAAATTTTTAACAAAATTTTCTATAGAAATAAAATTTTTAACAAAATTTTCTATAGAAATAAGCTTAAAATTTTAACAAAAATTTCTACAGAAATAAAATTTTGACAAAATTTTCTATAGAAATAAAATTTTCTATAGAAATAAAATTTTGACAAAATTTTCTATAGAAATAAAATTTTGACAAAATTTTCTATAAAAATAAAATTTTAACAAAAATTTCTATAAAAATAAAATTTTAACAAAAATTTCTATAGAAATAAAATTTTAACAAAATTTTCTATAGAAATAAAATTTTAACAAAATTTTCTTTAGAAATAAGATTTTGACAAAATTTTCTATAAAAATAACATTTTGACAAAATCTTCTTTAGAAATAAGATTTTGGCAAAATTTTCTATAAAAACATAATTTAGACAAAATTTTCTACAAAAAAAAAAAATTTAACAAAAATTTCTATAGAAATAAAATTTTGACAAAATTTTCTATAGAAATAAAATTTGACAAAATTTTCTATAGAAATAAAATTTTGACAAAATTTTCTATAGAATTACAATTTTAACAAAATTTTCTATAGAAGATTTTGGCAAAATTTTCTATAAAAGTAAAATTTTTAACAAAATGTTATATAGAAATAAGATTAAAATTTTAACAAAAATTTCTATAGAAATAAATTTTGACAAAATTTTATATAGAAATAAAATTTGACAAAATTTTCTATAGAAATAAAATTTTGACAAAATTTTCTATAGAATTACAATTTTAACAAAATTTTCTATAGAAATAAGATTTTGACAAAATTTTCTATAAAAATAAAATTTTAACAAAAATTTCTATAGAAATAAAATTTTAACAACAATTTCTATAGAAATAACATTTTAACAAAAATTTCTATAGAAATAAGATTTTGACAAAATTTTCTATAAAAATAAAATATTGACAAAATTTTCAATAGAAATAAGGTTTTGACAAAGTTTTCTATAAAAATAAAATTTTTGACAAAATTTTCTATAGAAATAAAATTTTTAACAAAATTTTCTATTTTTTTTTTAAATTGTAACAAAAATTTCTATAGAAATAAAATTTTGACAAAATTTTCTATAGAAATAAAATTTTGACAAAAATTTCTATAGAAATAAAATTTAACAAAAATTTCTATAGAAATAAAATTTTAACAAAAATTTCTATAGAAATAACATTTTAACAAAATTTTCTATAGAAATACAATTTTAACAAAATTTGCTATAGAAATAAGATTTTGACAAAAGTTTCTATAAAAATAAAATTTTGACAAAATTTTCTATAGAAATAAGATTTTGGCAAAATTTTCTATAAAAATAAAATTTTGGCAAAATTTTCTATAAAAATAAAATTTTAACAAAAATTTCTATAGAAAAAAAATTTTCTATAGAAATAAAATTTTGACAAAATTTTCTATAGAAATAAAATTTTAACAAATTTTTCTATAGAAGTAAGATTTTGACAAAATTTTCTATAAAAATAAAATTTTTAACAAAATTTTCTATAGAAATAAGATTAAAATTTAAAAAAAAATCTATAGAAATACATTTTAACAAAAATTTCTATAGAAATAAAATTTTGACAAAATTTTCTATAGAAATAAAATTTTGACAAAATTTTCTATAGAAAAAAATTTTGACAAAATTTTCTATAGAAATAAGGTTTTGACAAAATTTTCTATAAAAATAAAATTTTGACAAAATTTTCTATAAAAATAAAATTTTGACAAAATTTTCTATAGAAATAAGGTTTTGACAAAATTTTCTATAAAAATAAAATTTTGACAAAATTTTCTATAGAAATAAGATCAAAATTGTAACAAAAATTTCTATAGAAATAAAATGTTGACAAAATTTTCTATAGAAATAAAATTTTAACAAAATTTTCTATAGAAATAAGATTTTAACAAAATTTTCTATAAAAATAAAATTTTGACAAAATTTTCTATAGAAATAATATTTTGACAAAATTTTCTATAAAAATAAAATTTTGACAAAATTTTCTATAAAAATAAAATTTTAACAAAAATTTCTATAGAAATAAAAATGCCTATAGATTTTGAGATCTTGGTCATTCTACAGATTTTATTCCTTGAAGCCACAATTAAGCATCCTTCTGCATTTAAACACAAAACTCTTGTGGGGGCCATAAAATTATGTTTGATATAATAACCATAGCGTTAATCTCAAGATTATACGCCCTGAGTATGTATCGACTGCAATCAAGTCGGAATAATCCTGTGGATCGATTTGTTTTAGCAGTCTGTTTTTGCACCCATTTGTTGTTCGAATTATAGAGCCCGATGTTCATATTACGATTTTTTTCGAATGTATTGTCGCACAAAAGCATAACGGCAAACCCGGATTAAAACATAGCTCTAATATGCATTGAATGCATTTTATCTGGAATGGGAACTTGCGGATTTTTTCGTGGCTGAAGGTATTCACACCACGTTTTATGTCCGATATGCATCGCGAAATGCCGCGTGCGGCCATTGGCCATGAACCGGAACATTTGCGGTAAAACAATACGAATTGCAAGAGACGAAGCCACTATACTCAAAAGAAAAGTTTACTTGGATCCAATGATTTTGACCTTCCCTTAAGGATTTTGGTATTGATTCCGAGCCAAAGGTGCGGCTTCTTTAAAGTAAAGAAATTTTTTAAGGACCTATCTGGCTTAAAATTTAGTACCAATAAAATTAAAATTAGGATCATTTATCTCTTTTCGCGGTTTATTAATAAAGGTATTCACGTACAAACGAATGCCAGTTTAAAAATCCAAATTATAACGGATACTTCAAAGTAAATAATGTTTTCTTAATTCCAAAAAACTTTAAACCAAAGAAGCTAAATCCTCATTATAAGTCTTAGCCTAGCCTATATTTGAAGCGTTTTTATCTTAAATCTAATATTTCAATATTTCATTTATTTCAAGGACAATTTCTTTATATCAAAAATGTGTTTCTTTACTTTAAGGAAAATTAGCCTTAGTTCAAAGACATGGTACTTTAATAGAGGGACACAAATTTAATGAAAAAAAAATTTTTTTGAAGCAAAGATTATAAACTTTATTTTAATTAAAATTTCATTATTTTAAAGAAATTTGTTTTTAATATTTTGTAAATTTCGCATCCTAAAATTTAGGTTAATGATTAATATCCCAGAAAATTTTTTTTAGTGTTGGAATTCATATTCACTCACTCATGCTGGTTGCTTTTCATCAATTCATCTGGTTTTTATATAGTCAATCTCCCGATTCGATTTCTTGGACATCTAAAGACTTAAAGTTTTAACCGATTATCCTAATCTAGGGATATTTTAGATCCACAAATATATAGGTGTGCTTCGGTACAGCACCCACATTTTTGTTTACTCCTTGGGGCCATGGGAACAACAATTTACATCCGATTATCTTAAATTTAGAATACAATTTGTCCATATTGAGCTGTGCTAAAGTTGGTTTGCATTGGTCGATGTTTCGTTATAGCCCTCTTAGTTGATTTTTATTCCAAATTACCGGAAATTACGTCCATAACGATGGACGTCAAATATAGGTAAGAGTTTGACATTTCATATCACCTTATATCCGCTGGTCTGTCGAATTACCTTCTTTTGAGGATAGACGGTACACTAATCAACCAATTTTTCAAAAGCAGAACTAAAATTTTCCAATTTTTCTTTCCGTGCTAATTCCGGTAATGGGGGTGAAAGTCTACGGAGTTTAGATTTCAAATCTTATGAAAGCCTTATTTCATCCGAGTTTCTTACACGTTTTGATGAGATGTTTAAAATTACTGTAAAACTCAATCCAGAATCTGATTTAGTACTAAATCTGATTTAGTACTAAATCTGATTTAGTACACTTATATAATTTAATATAATTTTCAAGTCCAAAAAAGTCACATAAATCAGCAATTACAACTTCCGTCTTATAAACCCCAAGAATGCAGTTTGTCATCCATTTCATATAAAATTATTACCTTGTCCATCTAATTTCTAAATCATTTTCAAGATAGTCGTCTTTCAAAAAATTATCATTACAAAGTGTTACATTGAGGTTCTACAACAGTAAAATTTTCCATTGTGTCTCACCATGTTAATTTTTTTCTTCTAGTAATTATTATATCATATTAAAATATGAATTTTAATGTCAAGCAATATCAAAGAAAGCTAGTATATTTAAACAAAAAATTCGTTGACAGTAAAAAAAGTAGGAGCGTAGGAAAGCCGGTACATAAGAAAAACATCATACACTCGAATAAATGTGACTGTAAACATTATCAAATAAATTTTGTAATGAATATCAAAAAGAGCTTTTTTTACTCATCGTGCGAAGCAAATCCGGCCGACGAAAAAAATATTGAGCCGAAATGCGCCTGAGGTTTTATGTTTTGTGTTTGGTATTCGCTTACCTCGTAATAAAGATTTTATAGTTATTATCTTTCTGGCAACACTGGTTTAAACCGCCAACTCACGTTTCGTCTTTTGTTTCACTGTCAAAGTTTGTGGGACATTAAACCACCAACACGCTAACGTAGAGTGGGAGCTAAAGTAAATATCGGAGCCTGATCTACCAGTGTTGCCAGTATTGGGGATATTTTTTCGTGAATGGGGACGAAATTTTTGAGTTGGGGACTTGGGGATTTGGTGGGGAATTTCCATAAATTTGGGGATTTTTGTGGGGATTTTTTAAAGAAATCGGTTTAATCTTTTTTGCCAAAATTCTATTTCTATAGACAATTTTGTGAAAATTTTATTTCTATAGAAATGTTGTCAAAATTTTATTTCTAAAGAAAATTTTGTCAAAATTTTATTTCTATAGAAAATTTTGTCAAAATTTTATTTCTATAGAAAATTTTGTCAAAATTTTAGTTTTATAGAAGATTTTATCAACATTTTATTTTTATAGAAAATTATGCCAAACGTTTAGTTTTATAGAAATTTTTATCAAAATTTTATTTCTATAGAAAATGTTCTCAAAAAAAATTTTTACATAGAAAATTTTTTCAAAATTTTATTTTTATAGTCAATTTTGTCAAAATTTTATTTCTATATAGACAAATTTGCCAAAATGTTATTTCTAATTCTATTTCTGTCAAAATTTTATTTCTATAGAAAATTTTGTTAAAATTTTATTTCTATAGAAAGTTTTGTCAAAATTTTATTTCTATAGAAAATTTTGTCAAAATTGTATTTTTTAATAAATAAAATACAATTTTATCAACATTTTATTTCTATATTTTTTCAAAAAAAAAATTGTCAAAAATGTGATGGAGATTTTTGTGAGGAATTTAAATTGAAATGGGAAATCTAGAGGTATTTTAGGACTATAAAGAGGTGTGCCAAAAATGGTGAGTATCGGTCCATGTTTTGGTATAGCCGCCATATAGACCGATCTCCAGATTGTACTTCTCGTGCTTATAGAAACCGTAGTTTTTATCCAATTTGCCTGAAATTGGAAATCTAGAGGTATTTTAGGACCATAAAGAGTTGTGCCAAAAATGGTGAGAATCGGTCAATGGTTTGGTATAGCCCCCATATAGACCGATCCCCAGATTTTAATTCTTGGGCTTCTATAAACTGTATTTACTATCCGATTTGCATGAAATTTGAAATCTAGAGGTATTTTTTGACCATAAATAGGGGTGTCGAAAATGGGGAGTATCGGTTCATGTTTTGGTATAGCCCCCATATAGACCGATCCCCCGATTTTACTTCTTGGGCGTCTAGAAACTGTATTTTCTATCCGATTTGCTTGAAATTGAAAATCTAGAGGTATTTTAAGATCACAAATAGGTGTGTCGAAAATGGGGAATATCGGTCCCAATTTTGATATATCTCCCATATAAAGCGATTTAAATTTAAATTGAAATGGGAAATCTAGAGGTATTTTAGGACTATAAAGAGGTGTGCCAAAAATGGTGAGAATCGGTCAATGGTTTGGTATAGCCCCCATATAGACCGATCCCCAGATTTTAATTCTTGGGCTTCTATAAACTGTATTTACTATCCGATTTGCATGAAATTTGAAATCTAGAGGTATTTTTTGACCATAAATAGGGGTGTCGAAAATGGGGAGTATCGGTTCATGTTTTGGTATAGCCCCCATATAGACCGATCCCCCGATTTTACTTCTTGGGCGTCTAGAAACTGTATTTTCTATCCGATTTGCTTGAAATTGAAAATCTAGAGGTATTTTAAGATCACAAATAGGTGTGTCGAAAATGGGGAATATCGGTCCCAGTTTTGATATATCTCCCATATAAAGCGATCCCCCGATTTGGGGTCTAGAGCTTGTGCAGACTGATCGCCCGATTTTAGATTTCGTAGTTTTTCGTAGTTTGTCTGAAATTTGAATTCTAGAGGTATTTGGGGAACATTAAGAGGTGTGCCGAAATTTTTGAGTATTGGTCCATGTTTTGGTATAGCCCCCATATAGACCTACATCCTGGATTTAGTTCTTAGGCTGCTAGAATCTGTATTTTTTATCCACTTTGTCTGAAAATATAAATATATGTTACTGTTATTTTTGACCCTCAAAAATTTGTATCGCATTTATTTCTACCGGTCCATTATGTAAGACAGATTTCACTTCTTGAGGGTAGATTCATATCAATTGCTTGAAACTAAAAGTAAAATATCTAGGTTTTACTCCTCGTTATCATTTAAATAATGGCGGTAAAAATCTACGGATTTAAGATTTCAAATCAAAGCTTTTTTCATAATTTAAACGATATGTTTATGTTTTCTCTAAAATTCAAATAAAATTGGTTCTTATAAATCCAGAATCTGATCTGGTATTCATAGGTAGAATCTTTAAATTTATCTTCTGGAAGTGTACTGGTTGAATTGATCTGCTTGGGACAATATCTGTCATCAAACCCCCTTAAATCCTACATATATTATCAAGATACCCGCACCGACGAAGAGTTTTCAAAGGAAACTATTATATTCGATTCATGGTGGTGGGTATTTAAGATTCGGCCCGGCCGAACTTACTATGCGGTTTATGGCCTGGTGGCATCACTGGACCGCACTTCTTCAAAAATGATGCCAATCGTAACGTAACTATGAATGGTGAGATGATATTTTTTTGCCGAAACTGCAAGAGCTTTACTTGCACGACATTTGCTCGATGCCACAAAGATGTTTTTCTATTCGCTTGAAATTAAAAATATTTTCTTCATTTGGACATAAAAAATGAAAGAGTTCTTTTGGGGCACTAATTGTGATATAGATGCCATAATGTTAGTCTCTTGATTTTACGTTGTGAGTGTGCACCGACTTCAATTGATTCAGAATCATCTCCTGGGACGATCTAGTCCTAACAGTCCGTCTTTGAACCCATTTGTTGTTCGAACTATTGAGACTTTAATTTTTAACCGATGTTTAACTTACGAATTTTTCTATTCGAGTGTATTGTCCCACAGAAACACTACGACAAAACCGGATTAAAACATGGCTCTACTATGCATGTCTTTTATCTGTGACGAGGGCTTGTGGTGTTTTTTTGTTTTTTTTTGCGACTGAATGTATTCACACCAAGATTTATGCCCGATATGCATTTAAAAAGCCTAATGCCTCGTGCGGCCATTGACCATGAGCCGGAACATTTGCGGCAAAGCAGTATAAGTTGTAAGAGACGAGGCCACTAGGAATTCATATTCACTCACTCATGCTGGCTGCTATTCATTCAGTTTTTCACAAACTCTTCCTTCAAATTGTACCACAATTCATACAAAGTAGAGTGGCAGAATAGCATAACAAAGTAATTATGATTACGAAAACATGGACAAGTAGACAGCTAAAGCAAAAAACACGACAACGTTCCGGAAAAACAAGAACAAATGAAATGAAATTTCATCCAAGAAGAAAGCAAAGAATAACTGCAGCATGAGTGGCAAATTGAAGCTTTTCAAAGTTTTTTTTTTTTTTATGGGCAACATGAGTGGCCGGGTCGTCGGCATTTATTGAAAGAAATTAAATATTTCGGAAATGTTTTTACTATGACATGCACTTTTTGTAGACATTATTGTATGTAACGACTATACTGGGTGGTTGATATATATGCCAACCAACTTCAAGTTGCTATCATTTCTAATCCGCACGTCGGACAGCTGACAGATTTATTCCAGTGACAATAAATTTTATTTTTTACAAGGTTTAAAAAATCACTTGGTCGTTTTGCATTCGGAAAGCTTTATACGAGAGGTGCATTTTATTTTCGTCATTGGGCAAAACTACCCAGTAAAAAAGCGTCGCAAAAAAGTTGTGAAAATTTTCTTTTTGGATCCGGAAGTGGTGCAAAATTGGCACAGAAGCGATGAATTTAACATGGGCTTGTCATAGGGCGAATGTCCACCATTTCCACAGCCCTTGCACTGAATTTGCATCACTTCTCAAGGCGTGATCCGAATTCAGTGTTTTGGATGTGCATTAAAAAATTGTGTGACATTTTGCCAAATAAATATTTTTTATAATTTCGGTTTAATCTTTTTTGCCAAAATTCTACTTCTATAGACAATTTTGTGAAAATTTTATTTCTATAGAAATGTTGTCAACATTTTATTTCAAAAGAAAATTTTGTCAAAATTTTATTTCTATAGAAAATTTTGTAAAAATTTTATTTCTATATAAAATTTTGCAAAATTATATTACTATAGAAAATTTTGTCAAAATTTTATTTCTACAGAAAATTTCGTCAAAATTTTAGTTTTATAGAAGATTTTATCAAAATTTTATGTTTATAGAAAATTTTCTCAAAATTTTATTTTTATAGAAAATTACGATGAATTTAACATGGGCTTGTCATAGGGCGGATGTCCACCATTTCAACAGCCCTTGCACTGAATTTGCATCACTTCTCAAGGCGTGATCCGAATTCCGTGTTTTGGATGTGCATTAAAAAATTGTGTGACATTTTGCCAAATAAATATTTTTTATAATTTTTAAAGCTTACACTCAAAAAAGAGTTTTCTTGGATCCAAAGATTTTAACCTTCCTTTAAGGATTTTGGTATTGATTCCGAGCCGAAGATGCGGGTTCTTTAAAAAAAAAGGAATTTTTTTTGCGACCTATCTGGCTTTAAATCTAGGACCAATAAAATTAAAATTAGGACACTGTTCTCATTTATCAAATTTTCAGTCTCTTTTCTCGGTTTATTAATAAAGGTACTCACGTACAAACAAATGCCATTTTAGAAATCCAAATTATGACGGATATTTCGAAGTAAAAAAATATTTTCTTAATTCCAAAATAACTTTAAATCAAAGATGCTAAATCCTCAAAATAAGTATTAGTCTATATTTGAAGCGTTTTTATCTTAAATCTAAAGATTCAATATTTCAGTTAATTTAAATCAAGAATGTGTTTCTTTACTTTAACGAAAATTTGCCTTAGTTTAAAGTCATGCACCTAACGAAGGGACACAAATGTGTGTCCTAAATTTAATGAAAAAAATTTTTGAAGCAAAGATTATAAACTTTCTTTTAATTAAAATTTCATTATTTTAAAGAAATTTGTCCTTAATAGTGTGTAAATTGCGTATCCTAAAATTGAGGTTGCGTAATCTTTAATATCACGTAAATATTTTTTTCAGTGTACTAAAGCTTGTCCGAAACGTTTGACCTCAAATATTTTCGAAAATTCTCAATTTTTCTAGAATGGATTTAACATTTTTTTTCGACAAAATTTGAATACTTTGTACCATTGCATTAGTCATTACTATGTATTTAACCTATTTGAAACAAAAAAAGTTAAAATTAAAATTAAAAATATTAAAAAAGCGAGTTGTAAAAAATTGAATTAAAAGAACTTCCTGAGTAGTTAAAATAAAGAACATCTTTGGGAGGACATTTTCTAAAGTCGTGTCTTTAGGAGAACTTCCAAATTTTTTTGCTGGGTATTGTTGTAATTTACCAACTAGCAGCTCTATCATAAAGCTTGACATTTTTGAGGTTACCGTACTTAGAACGGTTTGACATACAGACGATATTTGTGTTGTATACAGCAACATCTCGGAAAAAAATGGAATTAAATTGTGAACATTTTTATGAGATTATTTTTTACATATATCGACTTGGATTAACGATGAATTTAATTCAATGAGCCAAATCCTACAAAAATTGCTCGCGTACGAAGCACTTCCAACCAAAGATCGCATATTTTTCGGAAAAACGGGAGATGTCACAATTGTTGTTTTCGTTCGAGCCCTACAGCATTTTAAAGTGAATAAATTTTTTGTTTCTCGTATCATTGCTCGTAACGTTGATACTGATATTGTTGTATCGCGTCCACATTGCTTCGCTTGCACGAAAAAGACTAGTTACCGAAATTGGATTGGATTTCTCCAATAAGATGTCATTCGAAATTGAGCAGTTTGTGAACAAACAAAATGATCGGCTTTACTTGCCAAAGTGGTCAGCTGACCATTTAAATCCTCAATTGGTCCCCAGACTCAAGCGCCCGCTCGTATTCATCGACCGATGGTCAAAATAAATGCCTAATATTATCAGGAAATGTTCTAAAGTTATTATTAAAATCCCGGACTGCCAACTATTTCGGGTTCCTCCCTTCATATCTATCACACAATGACCACCAATTGCGCCTCGTTGGCACTAAAAAATACCAAAGTATCGATCCTCTAGAGACGGCGTGTCGCCGCAAATTGGCCCAAATACCGCACAGCGTGTTATGGCTTTTAACAAAATTTCAATACACGCAAAGAAACAAAACGTTTGGAAAACGTGCAACGAAAACGTTTTTCTTTTGTTAAGAGTTTTTTGAATTGCTTCGAAAATTTTAAACTTTTATCACCAAAAAAATTCGTTTGTTACAAAATTTTTATTTTTTCAATAAAAAAAGTTATTTTTGAAACAACAACACAGTCCATTTCGTTTATATCAAACACTGTTCTTTTCTGACTTTAGGTCTTTAATAAGACACATTTTAAGTTCAAAATTTAATATAGTACAATGTAATGTTGAACATTTTTTCGGTATCTTCCGAACATATCTGGAATATATGTAAAAAAAAAAAAACAAAAGAAAAACTTTGGTCGAAGGAGGGATCGAACCCACGACCCTTGGCATGCAAGTGGGACGTCGCAACCACTGCTCCACGGTGCCAAACTAAATGTTTGTTTCTGTTAAATAAACTTTGTTTATTCGGTTCGTGGGCGCCGAAAGCTATGCTATATAAATATAACTTATATGGATAATTATCTATTGATGACCATAACAGGTACATAGCTCAGTGGTTAGTGTGTTGGCTTACAAAGTGCATGGTCCGCGGTTCGATTCTCCGTCCAGGCGAAAGGTAAAAAAATTTTAAAAATTTATAAAATCGTATAATTTCTTCTACATTGTTGGTATTACAGGAAAAGGTGTTAAGAACTCAAAAACCTCGTCGATGTGAGAAAAATGTGAGGAAAAAGGCAATTAGCAAGAAAACAATGTTTTTTTTTTTAGTTAGTCTTTATGAAATTGTTTTTACATCCTGGAAAAGAATAAACGTTTATCACAAAAAGTAATATACTTTTCTTCCAAATACACTTCCTTACAGCGAAAAGCAAATGAGAAACGAACTTTGTTTGTCTAAAATTTCGTTTGGGAGGAAAGGATTATTTTTT
This sequence comes from Haematobia irritans, assembly GCF_050003625.1. Lineage (NCBI taxonomy): Eukaryota > Metazoa > Arthropoda > Insecta > Diptera > Muscidae > Haematobia > Haematobia irritans. Next base: position 170,365,029 of record NC_134397.1, on the reverse strand, counting down.
TGCGTGTAGAAATAAAATTTTGACAAAATTTTCTATAGAAATAAATTGTTAACAAAATTTTCTATAGAAATAAAATTTTGACAAAATGTTCTATAGAAATAAAATGTTGACAAAATTTTCTATAGAAATAAAATTTTAACAAAATTTTCTCTAGAAATAAAATTTTGACAAAATTTTCTATAGAAATAAGATTTTGACAAAATTTTCTCCAGAAATAAAATTTCGACAAAATGTTCTATGAAAATAAAATTTTAAAAAAAATTTCTATAGAAATAAAATTTTGACAAAATTTTCTAAAGAAAAAAATTTTGATAAAATTTTCTATAGAAACAAAATTTTGACAAAATTGTCTATAGCAATAAAATTTTGACAAAATTTTCTATAGAAATAAAATTTTGACAAAATTTTCTATAGAAATAAAATTTTAACAATAATTTCTATAGAAATAAAATTTTGTTACCACAAATAGAAATAAAATTAAAAAAAAATTTTCTATTGAAATAAAATTTTGACAAAATTTTCTATCGAAATAAAATTTTGAAAAAATTTTCTATAGAAATAAAATTTTGTCAAAATTTTCTATAGAAATAAAATTTTGTCAAAATTTTCTATAGAAATAAAATTTTGTCAAAATTTTCTATAGAAATAAAATTTTGACAAAATGTTCTATAAAAATAAAATTTGGTTACAATAGAATAAACGGATTTCTCGAAAAATCCCCAAATTTAGGGAAATTCCCCACCAAATCCCCATTCACGAAAAAATATTCCCAATTTGGGGGAAAATCGCCAATACTGGCAAAACTGCCTATTATTGTTTCGTACCCACAAATACAAAAATGAGCATAATATCATTTATGTTCGGTTATAGACCGACGATCGCAAATGCATTTAGAAGCAAAAGTGTTTATCCGATTTAGCTTAAGTTTTATTTTGGGTGTTTATTTTGATGTAACTTCCATATAGACTGCTCTCTCGTGAGTTTTCGATTATAGGTGTTAAAATGGTCATAATAGATTTAAAACCTCAGGGATGCAAAAATCGAAAATACACTTTTTGACCATTGGACTTATTGACGATATATATACATATTACATGTCTATCGCACGAAATTAGCTATGACAAGTGATAATCAGCTCCGTCTGCCTTAAGACTTAACGTAATGCCTTTAAAAATTCCCGTTATATACATAAATACATGTACATATGCATATTTTTATGTAAATCAGAAAACGTTGTAACTTCTTTATCACCATACTCGTAAATGTTCTTTAAAAAATTTATGGTTTAAAATATCACTTACCGTTTTATTTTTGTTGTCGAAAAAAATGTATAAATTATGAGCGAATAAATACCAGGAACAAATTTATTGCCAATTACATTCAATGTCAGTTGTCAACAATACAAATTGACACAAATTTTCCCGATAAATTTTTACGGTCATTCTCACACATGATGATGTACTTACCATACTTATAGCTCATGCATACTGACATATATACATACATATGTCTAAGCAACATGGGGTGCTACATGTGGTTTCACATTACCCAACATGTCCATCATCAGCAATCATATTCAGAAATTTGTTGCCACAATGTAAAAAAAGAAATATGCAAAAAAACACAAGACCTAATGAATACAGCAATGTGCACTGAGAGACAATGTTTATTTGAACGGTACGAAATTTTAGATAAACCAAAATTTTTAGCTAACAGTATTTCTACCAAAGAATATCCCAATGAAAAAACAACCCAATAATACGGCATTATTTCTTAGTGAAATAAGACCCCAGACGAAAAACGAAATGCGACGCTTAAAAAGTGAGTATTTATTTTAAATAACCTCAGGAGTATTAGGAAAATTTTTTAATATTTTTTCAAAATCTTTTTTTATCCATATTAATCACAATATATATTTGTAAATTTAATTGGAATTTTAAACATTTTGTTTAGAATATTAAAACCTTAAACCACATAGTGGTCAGTTTGTACACTGAAAAAATGGCGTTGTTAAACTAACGCAAAATTTAACTTATTTTGATAGCAAAAAAAATATGTGTTTGTATTTTTTCGAAATTTTCCCCAGCCCAATGAAAATTTTCTTTTTTTTAAATTTATGAACTACACGTGGGTACAATGTTCGATTCAAAATCACCTCTTTAGTCCATGCACACCTTGATAACCGACGGTTCGTCCATGTATTTCTTGTTCGCCAGATTAAGATCCCAATTTTTAACCGATTATAATGAAATTTGGCCTAAGGATAAATAAAATTGTATGTGGAACAAGTAAGGAAAGTCTAAAGTCGGGCGGGGCCGACTATATTAACCCTGCACCACATTGTACACCCACATTTTCGATAGCATATCAAATCCGTCGAATGTGTTGCTATATATAAAGGTTTATGTTCCCATATAAATATATTTAAATCTCACCTGATCTGGACAAAATTTGGATCATCTCCAATATATAGTCCCCATATAAACCAATCCCCAGATTTGGCTTATGGAGCCTCAAAAAAGAAAATTTCATCCGATTTGGAACGTGGTGTTAGTATATGGTTTCTATCAACCATGCAAAAAGTGGTCCACATCGGTCTGTAATTACATATAGCCCCCATATAAACTGTTCTCCATATTTGACCTCCGGAGCTTCTTGGAGGAGCAAAATTCATCCGATCCGGTTCAAATTTGGAACGCGGTGTTAGTATATGGCCGCTAACAACCATACCATAATTGGTCCATATCGGTCTATAGTTATATATAGCCGATCCCCAATCATACAAAAATTGGTCCATATCGATTCATAATCGTGGTTGCCACTAGAGCCAAAAATAATCTACCAAAATTTTATTTCTATAGAAAATTTTTTCAAAATTTTATTTCCATAGAAAATTTTGTTAAAATTGTATTTCTATAAAACATTTAGTCAAAACTTTATTTCTATAGAAAATTTTGTCAAAATTTTATTTCTATAAAAAATTTTGTCAAAATTTTATTTCCATAGAAAATTTTGTCAAACTGAATAATATACGTATTTAATCGGTCTTTTTTAATTTAATATATACCAAGTATGGACTTACTTACAATTTAGAAGACGGTGTTAGGAGGTTTTAAGACTCCTTGCCATCCCAGCAAAAAGCTTCGCCAAAAAAGTATTGAAAATGTTCTTTTTGGATCCGGAAGTGGTGTAAAATTGTCGCAGAAGCGATGAATTTTGGGCTTGTCATAGAACGGATGTTCACCATTTTAATATCTTAAGAAGTGATGCACTGGATTTGCATCTCTCCTTAAGATGTGATGCGAATTCAGTGTTTTTGATGTGAATTAAGAAATTTTGTGATATTTTGACAAATAAATAATTTTTAAATTTTTTATGAGTTTTAATGCATTCTTGCGCTTGTGTGGAACGTTTGGCATCAAATATTTTCAAAAATTCGCAATTTTTCTAGAATGGATTTGACATTTTATTCAGAAAAATTTTAATAAGTTTTACTATTTTATTAATTCTTAATCTATTTTTAACCTATTTGAAACAAAAAATTTTAAATTTTCCATTAAAAATATGAAAAAAAACGAGTTATAAAAAATTTAATTAAAAGAACTTCCTGTGCAGCTAAAATAAAGAACTTTTTGGGTGGACATTTTTGGAAGTGCTTTTAAAGTTTTGCCTTTAGAAGAACTTCCAAATTTTTTTGCTTGCACTTAAAAATTTTGTGTTAAAAATTTTGAGTTCCAAACATATAATTTTTACACCCAAACATATGAAAAACAGTCTTTTTCGTCCGTGTATGGACATAGTACGCTTGTTTACCAACCCTAAATGACCATTTTCGGTACTTCGGTCACGTCCATAATCGCCCAGCAAACAAGGAGTTTCCAAAAAAGTAGTTTGGATCCCCAGTTCGTGATTCGGAAGTAGTAGCAAATTTGAATCATCTCCAATGATCCAAATATGATCAGCTCAAACATGTTTAAGAGTATTATGTTATTTTTCAACGAGAAACATGAAATATTTTTTTCTCGCCAAACATAAACATGATTGCCAAAATCATATACATAATTATTGAGAAAATAACATGGTTGCGACAAACATGTTATATGTCCAAAAATAACATTTTGCTCTTGAAACATGTTTAAGGTGATCATCCGAGCGGCGGAAATCGCTCTTCATAAGGCCTTTTAAAAGGCATTTATTTGCAGACACAAGGCATTGACTTCCCATTACATATTCATTGTATTTTTACACAGGGTGTCATAGCCGACCAAGGGCTCCGACTTCAACTTACAGCATAAGGGCTAATATAAGGTCATTATTTTAAGGCCTTTTAGGAAGTGCCTCAAATAAGTTTTTTATAATGTGTGATAAAATAAGGCCTTTTATAATATATACATCAAAAGGCTTTATGAAGCATATATTAATAGAGGCCTCTTAATAGGAGTTTAAAATAATGCCAATTTAATGCCTTTTTATGAAGGCTGTTTAAAAGGCCTTGTTTACATACCTTATAAAGGACCTACTCCAAATTTCATATATAAATAAGAAACCCAAGATTTGTGCAGAATTATTTTTATTTTATTTTGAACTATATACAATTGTACTATAAAAAATAAATCACCTTCTTCATAGGAACTGATTTCGTATTGGACGTCTGATTTCCACATATTGAACAGATCATTGGCTTTCATGGCAGAAGTTGCCGCTAAATAAATAAGTAAAATTATTATAAAATTATTATTATAATGCAATTCAATATAGTATAATATTCGTCAAAAAATATATACTTACCGCATATTTGACACTTCAGCTACTTAAAATAAAAAACAAATACCTCGACTTGCTCAAACGAAATCACAAACCCGAATGAAGAAACACGTGTTGCTTTAAATTGTGCAAAATTATTTTTATTCTTAACTTTCGGTTACTTATAAACTTACGGCATAAGGGCTTATCAAAGGTCTCTTAGATTAAAGAAGTGCGCATATGAGAACATGTCTTTTTTTTAAAGCCGTTATAATGTTTGTGACTCGTTGTCGAAAAACTTATAAATTGGCTTACGGCATAAGGGCTTTTCAAAGGTCTCGTAAATTATAAGAGCTTGCTATGAGAATATGAGTTGCTTTTTAAAAATCGTTGTATTTTGCCTCGTTGCAAGAACACATTGTAATTCACAATACCAAACAAGGCCTATTAGGAGTTCTTTAAAATGTGTCTTTAAACACATGTTCCAGATAAGCCATTTCAAAAGGCCACGACAAGTATGTTATGAGAAAAGGAATAGCGATCTTAGTAAATAAAGACCTTTTTTAAGGCCTGTTTTTTGCAATGAATGATGAATGAGTATCAACTTTTTTTGTAAAGAAGGAAGAGGTCTTACAAAAGCGATTATTTTATAAGACCTAATCGTATGAGTATTGCCTCTAAAATAAGGGCTCCGTGAATGCTTTAAATCGAAAGTGCTCCCGATTTACGCCGCTGGGATATTCCTTTCCTGGCTATTAGCTTTATAGTTCAACAAACAGATGTCAAACAGACAGACATCGCTAGGTTTATTTATTTAATTATTTGAAATAACTAGGACAACAAGATTTATATCTTATAAGTGACTGTGCTAATTTCAAGTCGTAATACAGAATATAATTCAGTAAAAAAGTGTTACTATAAAAGGTTAGGTTAGGTTAGGTTAGGTGGCAGCCCGATGTATCAGGCTCACTTAGACTATTCTGTCCATTGTAATACCACATTGGTGAACTTCTCTCTTATCACTGAGTGCTGCCCGATTCCATGTTTAGCTAAATAAGTATATAGTAATTTATAAAACAAAAAATAATAAATTAAGAATAAATAAAATTATTTTATTTACTAAGAGTTTAAGAAATTATTTAATTTTATTTTGAATGTTTTAGCATTGCTAATTGTTTGCAAATTCGATTGTAGAGAATTCCACAGACAGATGCTGAAAATGAAAAATTGTCGTTCCGATAAAAAGAGTCTTTATGCTTTGGGGAATGATTTTCATGCTTTATATAACAAGCTCGAGTATAATTCATTGGCGATTATCCAAATTTGCCTAACTACTTTTTTGTAAGTTCTTCTTGTGCTGTAATATAATGGAACTTGGAAATAATGTAATGATCTGTCAATATTACAAATATTACGTAGGTGATAACATTTTGTGTCAGTTACCCTTTACTTTCATATTAAAATCAGTTTCCACCAAATAATAAAATCGGGTGATGGATCAACGTTAAGGCTGTATTATGATTAAGTCGATATGAGTCATCTTCACCACATCAAATTATAAGTCAACGTACATCAAGTCCCCAACGACTTTACATCTTTCTCATATCGCAAAATATATGTTCCCTAAAACCGTATTAAGTTAACTTGCCATACCATGAAATCGTTATCCCCCATGAAATGTCATCAACGAATGGAGTTCATTGTGTTAGTTTTCTTTATACCCGTCATCCCGTCTGTTCTACCACAAAATCCCCATTGGAAATATAGAACAAAGTTATATAACTTACTTATGTCATAAAATGACTTCCCGTAAAACCTGTCATGGGATGCCATGGAATGGGGGTTGGGGGTGGCGGCAAATCTCCTTTACAAACAAAAATTTCCACACGATTTCATTTATGAGCAATTCTAGTGTGCCTATGATATGCAATGTGCTGTTGTGCAGTTTTGTGCAGAACTGCTGAATGCAGCAGAAACACAACAGAAAACAAATGCTAAGCCTTTGTTGTGCCATTATGCTGTTGGCCATTTCATTTCATACCCATGCAAGAGAGAGGGGAGTAGATGAGTGTGTTTGTTGTTTTTCCAGATTAGTTTGCTTCACTTTTCCATTTCTTCCGCCCACTTTTAAGCTGTACATAGGAAACTTAAAACAAAACAAAAAACTATGTTAACAGTCTCCCACAGGACGTGAGTATATGTATTCCTCTACCATGATATTTTAAATGAAATTCCAAAGCTTTGGCTAAAGAGGCCAATAGGAGTTGTTTAGGAACTTAAATTTAGAATTTCGCAATTCGCAATTCAATATGGCTAAGGTAAAATCCATGGTATCAAAAAGAAGTGAATTTTTTCTATGTAAGGTGTTTTTCTTTAAATGTTTGCTGAAATACTATTGGAGAACTCTATATTATATGTGGTTTAGTATAAAAACTACCTGTCTTGGAAAATTAACAATTTCGCTGAAAGCCATATCGAGTGATGATGACATATCACCAATGACTTTCTGTCCTTCTGGTTTCCTCGTCGCTTTGATGGCAATATGATGTTAGTCTTTAATATCCCACATTCCAAATAAAATTATATATTTTTATTAGACTTAAAATAATTGTGACGTGCCATGGAAAAACCAACCAAGCAAAAACGCTCATTACCAAATAATTTTGGAGATAGCTTAGATCAAAATTTGTAACTATTAAATGGAAATCTTGGCTAATTGGGAAGGATATATTCTGGCATTACCCAATAAAAAATTGGTACACGCAAAGAAAAAATATGTTTGGCAAACTTGAACCGATAACGTTTTTCTTTTATTACAGTTTTTTGAATTTCTTCGAAAATTTTAAACTTGTATCACCAAAAAAATTCGTTTGTTACAAAATTTTTATTTTTCCAATAAAAAAAAGTATTTTTGAACCAACAACACAATCCATTTCGTTTATATCAAACACTGTTCTTTTCTAACTTGAATTCTTTAATAAGACACATTTTACAGTTTCATAGTAAACATTTAATATAGCAGTATGTAATGTTGAACACATTTTCGGAAACTTCCGAACATATTTGGAATATAACCAATATGCAGTAGGCAGTGCTTTATGGCTCTTTTTTTTTTAGATGAGATTTCCCGATTTGTTGCAGAGCGTCTAGACAATCCCAACTTTTATCAGATTTTCCTGAATTTCAAAATCTGGAGGTATTTTGGGTCCACACATAAGTAAGCCCAATAAGGCATGTATCGGTCAAGGGTTGGGTATAGCCCTCATATAGACCGATCTCCCTATTTGACCTCTTGAGCGTCTAGACATCCCAATTATAATCCGATTTTCCTGAAATTGGAAATCTGGAGGTATTTAGGCCCACACATAAGTAAGCCGAATATGGGGCGTATCGATCCCCATTTTTATACCCTTCACCACTACTGTGGTACAGGGTATAATAAGTTTGTGTATTTGTATGTAACGCCAAGAAGGAGTAATCATAGACCAACCTTTTAGTATACGGATCGGCTTAGAATTAAATTCTGAGTCTATTTAGCGATGTCCGTCTGTCTGTCTGTCTGTTGGTGTATTTTTGTGTGCAAAGTACAGCTCGCAGTTTTAGTCCGATTGTCCTAAAATTTGGTATAGGGTCCTGTTTCGGATCAAAGACGATCCCTATTGATTTTGGAAAAAATCGGTTCAGATTTAAATATTTTTCACCGATCTCGTCATAATTGGCGTGTATATCAACCGATCTTCCTCAAATTCCGTACATCCAAATATTTTATGAGTCTCGAAAAACTTGCAAAATATCAGCCAAATCGGTTCAGATTTAGATATAGCTCTCATATATAGCTTTAGCCCGATTTACACTCATATGACCACAGAGGCCAATTTTTAACTCCGATTTAGCTGAAAATTTGTACAGGGAGTAGAATTAGCATTGTAGCTATGCGTGCCAAATTTGGTTGACATCGGTTCAGATTTAGATATAGCCCCCATATATATGTTTTTCTGATTTCGACAAAAATGGTCAAAATACCAACATTTTTATTGTTAAATCGCCACTGTTTAGTCGAAAAGTTGTAAAAATGACTCTAATTTTCCTAAACTTCTAATACATATATATCGAGCGATAAATCATAAATAAACTTTTGCGAAGTTTCCTTAAAATTGCTTCAGATTTAAATGTTTCCCATATTTTTTTTACTAAAATTGTGTTACACCCTAGTGCATTAACCAACCTAAATTTTGAGTCTATAGATTTTGTAAAAGTCTATCAAATTCTGTCCAAATCGAGTGATATTTAAATGTATGTATTTGGGACAAACCTTTATATATAGCACCCAACACATTTGACGGATGTGATACGGTATCGAAAATTTAGATCTACAAAGTGGTGCAGGGTATAATATAGTCGGCCTCGCCCGACTTTAGACTTTCCTTACTTGTTATATATGGGTGTGTATTTACAGATCTCTCGATTTAACTTCTTGGGTTTCTAGACACCGCATTTGGTATACGATTTGACTGAAATTCAAAATTTAGAGATATTTTAGGTCCGTATATAGGTGTATCGAATATGCTGTGGATCGATCCATGATTTGTTATAGCCCCCATGTGTTAAGTCTCCCATGTTGGTATATAACAGGTTGGCTGATAGATGGCGTCGCTAGTATTAAATGCATATTATTTTTATATAGTACCAACCTTCAAATGATTCGTGTCAAAATTTGACGTCTGTAAGTCTATTAGTTTGTGAGATAGAGCGTCTTTTGTGAAGCAACTTTTATTATTGTGAAAAAAATGGAAAAAAAGGAATTTCGTGTTTTGAAAAAATACTGTTTTCTGAAGGGAAAAAATACGGTGGAAGCAAAAACTTGGCTTGATAATGAGTTTCCGGACTCTGCCCCAGTGAAATCAACAATAATTGATTGGTATGCAAAATTCAAGAGTGGTGAAATGAGCACGGAGGGCGTGAACGCAGTGGACGCCCGAAAGAGGTGGTTACCGACGAAAACATCAAAAAAATCCACAAAATGATTTTGAATGCCCGTAAAATGAAGTTGATCGAGATAGCAACAACAACGTGTGGATGATTCTGAGCGGTGTTTGCAGCTGTTAACTCGTAATACACCCCAGTTTTTCCGTCGATATGTGACAATGAATGAAACATGGCTCCATCACTACACTCCTGAGTCCAATCGACAGTCGGCTGAGTGGACAACGACCGGTGAACCGTCACCGAAGCGTGGAAAGACTCAAAAGTCCTCTGGCAAAGTAATGGCCTCTGTTTTTTGAGATGCGCATGAAATAATTTTTATCGATTATCTTGAGAAGGGAAAAACCATCAACAGTGACTATTATATGGCGTTATTGGAGCGTTTGAAGGTCGAAATCGCGGCAAAACGGCCCCATATGAAGAAGAAAAAAGTGTTGTTGCACCAAGACAACGCACCGTGCCACAAGTCATTGAGAACGATGGCAAAAATTCATGAATTGGGCTTCGAATCGCTTCCCCACCCACCGCTCTTGAAGGGAACTATGTTGAATAATAAAAACGAATTTTGACAAAAAAAAGTGTGTTTTTCTTTGTTAGACCGGGGACTTATCAGCCAACCTGTTACCTGTATAAAACGTAGTAAATGTCAAAAAAACTTACAGGATCCTTCGATTTGATTTCAAAAAACTATTTTTAATATCCTAAGGTAACAAAACGTCATATTAAGTTTTTCAGATTTTTTTTTATAATAATATTTTGAAATTTTTATTCAAAAGCAATTTGCAGTCATATGAAAAACTCAAATCTTTGAAACTGTGAAACTATTTGCGGCAAACATGGGATTTAGCTACAATGTGTGTGCAAATATACCAATATACCAAATATACCAACCAAGCCGATTTTATATTTATAAATAACACTGATTTTAATAAGGCTATGTGAAATCTAACTGACAATAGTATAAAATTCGACACAAAGTTTGGCTTTGTATATTTCAATCCTTGGCTCTTGTCGATATTACCATTTTCTTACAAATTTGTATAAAAGACATTCCTAAATAAAACAAGTATATACGGCCGTAAGTTCGGCCAGGCCGAAACTTATGTACCCTCCACCATGGATTGCCTAGAAACTTCTACTGAAGACTGTCATCCACAATCGAATTACTTGGGTAAATACGTATATAATTAAGTTTGACAAAATTTTCTATAGAAATAAAATTTTGACAACATTTTCTATAGAAGTAAACTTTGGACAAAATTTTCTATAGAAATACGATTTTAACAAAATTTTCTATAGAAATAACATTTTGACAAAATTTTCTATAGAAATAAAATTTTGACAAAATTTTCAAAAGATTTTGACAACATTCTCTATAGAATTAAAATTTTGACAACATTTTCTATAGAAATAAAATTTTGCCAAAATTTTCTATAGAAATAAAATTTTGCTAGATTATTTTATGACTCGAATGGCAACCATGATTATGAACCGATATGGACCAATTTTTGTGTGATTGGGGATCGGCTATATATAACTATAGAGCGATATGGATTAATTTTGGAATGGTTATAAGCGGCCATATACTAATACCACGTTGCAAGTTTGAACCGGATCGGATGAATTTTGCTCCTCCAAGAGGCTCTGGAGTTCAAATCTGGGGATCGATTTATATGGGGGCTATATATAATTATGGACTGATATGGACCAATTTTTACATGCTTGTTAGAGACCATAACTAACACCACATACCAAATTTCAACCGGATCGGATGAATTTTGCTCCTCTAAGAGGCTCCTGAGTTCAAATCTGGGGATCGGTTTATATGGGGGCTATATATAATTATGGACCGATATGGACCAATTTTTGCATGGTTGTTAGAGACCATATACTTATACCATGCACCAAATTTCAGCCGAATCGGATGAAATTTACTTTTCTTAGAGGATCCGCAAACCAAATCTGGGAATCGGTTTATATGGGGGCTATATATAATTATGGACCAATATGGACCAATTTTTACGTGGTTGTTAGAGACCATATACTAACACCACGTACCAAATTTCAACCGGATCGGATGAATTTTGCTCCTCTAAGAGGCTCCGGAGTTCAAATCTGGGGATCGGTTTATATGGGGGCTATATATAATTATGGATCGATGTGAACCAATTTTTTCAAGGATGTTGAGGACCATATACCAACACCATGTGCCAAATTTCAGCCGGATCGGATGAAATTTGCTTCTCTTTGAGGCTCAACAAGCCAAATCGGGGGATCGGTTTATATGGGGGCTATATATAATTATTGCCCGATATGGACCAATTTTTGTATGAGTGTTAGAGACCATATACCAACACCATGTATCAAATTTCAGCCGGATCGGATGAAATATGCTTCTTTATAGGCTCTGAAAGCCAAATTTGGGGGTCCGTTTATATGGGGGCTATACGAAAAAGTGGACCGATATGGCCCATTGGCAATACCATCCGACCTACATCAATAACAACTACTTGTGCCAAGTTTCAAGTCGATAGCTTGTTTCGTTCGGAAGTTAGCGTGATTTCAACAGACGGACGGACGGACGGACGGACATGCTCAGATCGACTCAGAATTTCACCATGACCCAGAATATATATACTTTATGGGGTCTTAGAGCAATATTTCGATGTGGAGGGTATACAAATTTTAAAAAAAAGTATGATATAAATGGTTCTAAAAACTGTTTTATATTGTCAAAAACTAAGTGTTTTGTTTCAGATTCATGAACAGATCGTTTTGAAACGTGAACACCGTTCATGACTCTTTTGAAATTAACTCTGTTGAACTTAACATTTCTCTTTGTTGTTTCTTTATTCATAGAATTTACTGATACACAAGAAGATGTCGTCTTATATCATATTCCAAAAAATTCTTCACCAAAGCAATCCTCTTAAAATTATCTTTTGACTAATATTGACGTATTTCCCACATTTCTTTTCTCTTTTTAGCTGGTATTTCAATTTTCAATTGCCAGAGCAATTTTGAACAACAAAAGAAATTCAACACCCAATTTCCTTTTAATGTAGAACACTAAAAGGAAAACAGAAGAAGAAGGAAGCATATATGCATACATTTCAAAGTAAGTATGACAGAATGGCTTATTTTTATATTTTTATGAAATAAAAATTAAAGAAAAATTCCAATAAAAATCGTGCATACAAAACTCCCGCCCATCTCAGTTGCTGTTGATTTTCAATTTTAAGAGGCTTAACAAGCAGCTTAAAAAGTATTCCGAACCCAATGAGTGTTATTTTAATGCCATTGACAAGTGTTGGTCGGTTTTGTTGTTTGCTATGTTAGCTCCTCCGTTTCCCAAATGGCCATGTTGTCCATAATGTTTTAATGGGAATGTTGTTGGAGAGTTCATTGCTTCTCATCGAATTATGGCATTTACTGGATATTTCCTTAAATGAAGAATACCGTTTATTACAATGGCATATTTAAAAGTTCAACACTTCTTATTCGAATTTGAAGCATTACTCCAATGTGTATCACGGCGCTAAAGCTATTTCCACTGAAAATCGAAAGTGTTTTCACATTTTTTTACGATCATTTATGTGGTACAATTGTAAAGTGATGATTATTCATTAATAGCTTTTAAGACTGCTATTTAAATTTGCCATTTGTTTGCATCGGTCACGTGCCTCTTAAAGAGATTTTAGTGGTTTGGTGATGGCCGGCCGAAGTTATTAACCGAATATTTATCGAAAGTGTGGTTAAATATAATTTTTTCCCAAATTAAATAGTATCTGGACCAAATAAATTAATTGAAAATATAAAGGTGGGTACTAAGTTCGAGTTTAGACGCTAAAATAAAAAATAAATCAGTACCAAAAAAATTATAAAATTATACCTCTTTGATGCAAATTTTATTACAACTTGATGGGGAATAGCCCGAAGCAACGTTTCATAAAGTTTTTTTTTAGTAAAAAAAAAGTAATCGTACAGAAATGGGAATTTTAGTGGCCTATTTAGTGGCTAAACTCGAACTTAATACCCACCTTAAACATCAAAAACCGACCAATGCACTATGGCCCAACGACCGGATTCTGAAGCAAAAGTTACAAAAATGCACTTATAGGTTTCAAATTTGGTACACTTGGTGTATATTTCGTGAAATCCTTCATGAAATCGTGAACGCCCGTGGATGAAACTGTGAACATTCTGTTTTGATTTTTTTGTGAATGTTTCCATTTAATTTTGTTACCATCCGTTCACGATTTTAGAACGTATTTTTTCTATTAGTGTATACATCCAAAGTGTACACCAAAAGTTTTTGCAAACTCGCCTATCAGGCAGCGACCCTTCATAAAAATATTCAGATCGAATCGCTAACTGACACGCCCACTATAACCATTAATATTTATACTCTGCATGACAAGGAGTTTTTGTATTCACTGTGTAGTTCGCAATTTTAGACCAATCGACTTCAAATTTTGCACAAGATTTAGATATATCGCCCCTATATATCTTTCGCCCGATATGCACTTATAAGGTCCAAGAAGCCATTGTTTCACCTTAATTTGTTTCAAATTTTACACAAAGAGTACAGACAACAGTATTTCCAAGTGTGTTAAGTGTGGTTGAAATCGGTTCTCTTTTAGATTTAGCTCCCATATATATTTTTCGCCAGGTTTAGACACATGTAAGTCTGGAGGTATGAGCTGATGTATTCAGCGACTTTTAATTTTCTCCAGGTAATCGATGTGGATCACACCTTGTGAATCCTATAAATCGGGGTCATGGCCCGGCTATCCAGTGGGACAGTCTTCGCCTTTTCTGATCACGTCTGCCGGGTGCAATTCACTGTTTAGACTGTGCCATCGTGTAGCAATAGAAACATGTTTCTTCGACTTGCAAGAAACGGTGCGCAAATTCCCTTGGATTGCTTCGAGATAGTAAACTGGAGAGCTCCGCTCCAATAGTTTTTTTTTCACTCTCAAAATTTCGATATTTTAAAATGTCTCAACTATCTTGTGCATTTCCCATCCGATTGGTTTATCAATGCGCGATCGTAGTTTTCTGTTCCTTTTTTGACAGACGATATGGAAGTCGTCATTTTTCTGGCAACTTTCATTTCCACGGACAGAAAAATTATTTTGACCATTTTGCGGTAGGAATAAAGCGAGCAATTTTTCAAGCCATTCTTGGTTGACGCGCCCTTAGCCCTGTTGGAATCTCCATGGTTAGATTAGGTTAAAGTGGCAGGCCGATTTATTTGAGGCTCACTTAGACTATATAGTCCATTGTTATACCACATTAAAAGTACCTTCCTTCTGTTGAACCAACCTGATTGTTCCAACAACATTAGCTGACTGCTTCAATTAACATTTTTCAGGTTCGCTAATAATCTAAAGCTGTATGCCCCTTACGCCTTACACAAAATGCAGGTCATTTACACAAGAGGTGTTTAATTCATTGATTTTCTTCCGCACCACGACAGCTCATTCAGTAGTCATTCCACACATAGAAAAAATCATGAACGGAGTGCACGTTTCAAAACGATCCGTTCACATGTGGTATCAAACGAAAAAGAGACGGTGTCAATCTGATAACAATAAAATGACACCATGCATTGTCAAAAACAAACAACCAGCGTTCATGATCTGAAAATGTAATGGTTACGAATTTATAAAATTCGTATAAAATTTATGGATTGTCTGTTCCATACGCGATAACAGTCACCTTAGAACATTGCACCACAGATGGAGTTGTCATAAGAACGTCTAACGAATATTTTAAGACTTCTCATCGCCAAAATAAAACGAAAGGTGTTCATGAAATCGCGAACGCCCGTCGATGAAACTGTGAATATTCTGATTTGATTTTTTGTGAACGTTTCCATTTCATTTTGTTACCATCCGTTCACGATTTTAGAACGTAGTTTTTTCTATTAGGTTTTTTTCTACAGGTTGGCTGATAAGTCCCCGGTCTAATAAAGAAAAACACATTTTTTTGTCAAAATTCGTTTTTATTATTCAACATAGTTCCCTTCAAGATCGATACAACGATTAAAGCGATTTTCCAATTTTTTGATACCATTTTGGTAGTAGTCCTTCGGTTTTGCCTCAAAATAGGCCTCAGTTTCGGCGATCACCTCTTCATTGCAGCCAAATTTTTTCCCTGCGAGCATCCTTTTGAGGTCTGAGAACAAGAAAAAGTCGCTGGGGCCAGATCTGGAGAATACGGTGGGTGGGGAAGCAATTCGAAGCCCAATTCATGAATTTTTGCCATCGTTCTCAATGACTTGTGGCACGGTGCGTTGTCTTGGTGGAACAACACTTTTTTCTTCTTCATATGGGGCCGTTTTGCCGCGATTTCGACCTTCAAACGCTCCAATAACGCCATATAATAGTCACTGTTTATGGTTTTTCCCTTCTCAAGATAATCGATAAAAATTATTCCATGCGCATCCCAAAAAAAACAGAGGCCATTACTTTGCCAGCGGACTTTTGAGTCTTTCCACGCTTCGGAGACGGTTCACCGGTCGCTGTCCACTCAGCCGACTGTCGATTGGACTCAGGAGTGTAGTGATGGAGCCATGTTTCATCCACTGTCACATATCGACGGAAAAACTCGGGTGTATTACGAGTTAACAGCTGCAAACACCGCTCAGAATCATCAACACGTTGTTGTTTTTGGTCAAATGTGAGCTCGCGCGGCACCCATTTTGCACAGAGCTTCCGCATATCCAAATATTGATGGATAATATGACCAACACGTTCCTTTGATATCTTTAAGGCCTCTGCTAATCTCGATTAACTTCATTTTACGGTCATTCAAAATCATTTTGTGGATTTTTTTGATGTTTTCGTCGGTAACCACCTCTTTCGGGCGTCCACTGCGTTCACCGTCCTCCGTGCTCATTTCACCACTCTTGAATTTTGCATACCAATCAATTATTGTTGATTTCCCTGGGGGCAGAGTCCGGAAACTCATTATCGAGACAAGTTTTTGCTTCCACCGTATTTTTTTCCCTTCAGAAAACAGTATTTTATCAAAACACGAAATTCCTTTTTTTCCATTTTTTTCACAATAACAAAAGTTGCTTCACAAAAGACGCTCTATCTCACAAGCTAATTGACTTACAGACGTCAAATTTTGACACGACTCATTTGAAGGTTGGTACTATATAAAAATAATATGCATTTAATACTAGCGACGCCATCTATGTGTCAGACCGGGGACGTATCAGCCAACCTGTTAGGTTAAAGTGGCAGGCCGATTTATTTGAGGCTCACTTAAACTATTTAGTCCATTGTGATACCACATTAAAAGTACCTTCCTTCTGTTGAACCAACCTGACATGAACATTAGCTGACTGCTTCAATTAACATTTTCCAGGTGCGCCAATAATCTAAAGCTGTATGCCGCTTACGCCTTACACAAAATGCAGGTCATTCACACAAGAGGTGTTTAATTGATTCATTTTCTTCGGAGTGAGTGAACGGAGTGCACGTTTCAAAACGATCCGTTCACATGTGCTATCAAACGAAAAAGAGGCGGTGTCAATCTGATAACAACAAAATGACATCATGCGTTGTCAAAACAACAACCAGCGTTCATGATCTGAAAACATTATGGTTACGAATTTATAAAACAAAAATCCGCTACCGTGACTCGAACCTGGATTGTCTGCTCCATACGCGTTAACAGTCACCTTAGAACATTGCACCACAGATGGAGTTGCCATAAGAACGTCCAATGAATATTTTAAAACTTCTCATAGCCAAAATAAAACGAAAGGCGTTCATGAAATCGCGAGCGCCCGTCGATGAAATTGTGAACATTCTGTTTTGATTTTTTGTGAACGTTTCCATTTAATTGTTTTACCATCCGTGCACGATTTTAGAACGTAATTTTTTCCATTAGTGTATACCTCACGCCAATAGTTTTTGCAAACTCGCCTATCAGGCAGTGACCCGTTATAGCAGATATCAGGAGTAATAACTGAAGTCTTGAGAACACTAGCATACGTGCTTATGTATGTAGTGTGCGGTTTAAGATTAAATATGGTCATATTTGCTTGGTGTCGTTGAAACACATGCAATTCTCTCATCGGACATTCGCCATCATAACAGCCTTCTCACGCAATATGAGCTTACAGGTAGCCTGAGGCATACCAACAGATTCTAGATCCCCTGGAATATGTATCTATAGGCTATAATCTGCGCCCGAAATTTTTGTCCGTCCAGGACTTCAATACTGTAATTAGTACATTGACTACTTTCATGCAAGCGAAGCAACTCCTTGCCTCTTGCGAGTCTAACATTTTGTGTGCATCGGTGAGCTCGTGCAATTTTTGGAATATTAATTATTTTAGCCCAAGCTAATTTTTTTTTTTACATGTGTTGCATACATTTTCGCGATATGTTCAACTAATAAGAATGTTTTCTCCCATTGCGGCGCGTATTTTGATCAAATCTGTTTTTTCCTTTTCGGATCATTTTCTGTATTTGCATTCGTTCACTTTTTGCAAGCAATTTAACACGGAAAAGAGATATATTTAGTACAAGAAACAAAAGATTTATTTACATTTATATGATGTAACGATAGCCACTTGTGATTGTGAGCCAAAAAAAATCAATCACACTATCACATTGAATCTGTCAGAGTTGTTTAGAAATAATAGCAACCTAAAGTTGGTTGCAATACATATCAGCTACTCTGTACATATGAAATTTTTTTCCAACAAAAAATCTTACTACCACCAAGAACAACAAAAACTGATGTAATAATAAATCTTCTCAAAGGTTTTCATTTGCATTCATTCGCTTCCCAAAATGTCACTTCCCTACAATTTTGAGTCATAATTAAATTTCCTGACTTGTTTTGACCGAATTCTTCAAAAACAATTTGCCTCTTGGTCAACCGAAGCCCAGTAATCGGTCGAGCTCGACCATAATGCTCTCATCAATATTACTTTCGAATGGTTAATGGAGCATTTAAAAATGTTTCTGGCGCCCCATATTGGTTTGTGTGATTTTT
This sequence comes from Haematobia irritans, assembly GCF_050003625.1. NCBI lineage: Eukaryota > Metazoa > Arthropoda > Insecta > Diptera > Muscidae > Haematobia > Haematobia irritans. Next base: position 170,346,276 of record NC_134397.1, on the reverse strand, counting down.
CATTTTCAATTTGGTTATTACTATTCGCGCTTAATGGTATCCGGTGGTATTATTGTTGGCTCAGATACGGTTTTGTTGTTGTTTTTTTTTAGCTGTTGTTGATTTACTCCTTCTCTTCATTTGTTTTTGCGTAATGAACAATGAAAACATCAATAACACCTTTTATGGTTCAATCACCCGATTCATTTGCTTCAAATTGAGTAAACCTTCATCTGAGTATGTGTGTGTGTATGTGTTCAGCGGGAGGGTGTGCGCAGTTCGAAAGGCAAATATAGCGACCGGCCGAACGTCGACTAGACAACCGCCACACTATGTGGGTTTTGGATTATGGTCATGCCAACAACCATAATAACACTTCAGCCCCAAATGGTTTGTGGCTGCATCCGAAATGACTGATTGGGTGTTGCAGCAAAAATAATTATTCCGCAATCGTACAAGATTTGTTTTACTTTAAATGGTAGGGCGACGAAACGTTTCCAAGCAATTAGCGTTGATTTAAGTTTTTAAATTGACGAATTGACTATAACTCCGAGGGAAAAACTTGTGGAGCATGCTCAGCAAAAAAACAAAAATCAAGATGAAAAATTCATTATGGTTACATTTGTTTTGCCTTGCCTTAATGTCCTCAATATATCCTTGTGGAAATTGTGGTAGGACAGAAAATATCTAAAGGGGAATGTACCTTATTCTTTCTAGTCTAGATACCAATTGTGGTATCACAATGAACTGAATAGTCTAAGAGAGTCTATATACTCAAAAACAAAAGTTTATGTGGATCTAAAAGATTTGACCTTCCCTTAAGGATTTTGGTTTATATTTTAAAAAAAATAAAAACTTTAAATCGAAGATACAAAATCCTCAAAATAAGTATTAGCCTATACTTGAAACGCTTTTCATGTTAAATCTAAAGATTCAATAAAGGCGTTAATTTAAAGTCTTTTTTCTTTAAATCAAATATGCTTGTTTTTGTACTTTAAGAAAAATTTGCATTAGTTCAAAGTCATACGACTTTAACGGAGGGACGCAAATTTCCAAGATTCGTGTCCTAAATTTTATGAAAAAAATTTTGAAGCAAATATTATAAACTTTCTTTTAATGAAGATTTTAAAGAAATTTGTTCTTAACCCTTAAATGTGCACTGTATCTTTTAAGATACAACCAGAAAAAAATTCTTACGTCTTAAATTTTTTACCGAATTGTATGAAATCAAGTTTGTTGGATTTAATACATCATAACGCTATTTCTAACAATATGCTTTTCCGCAAAATTTGTTGTACGTCTGAGTAATCTGCAGTCATACTACAAATTGGAAGTTAAATAATATTTACCAGAGATAAAAGTAATGTTGGTAAAAAAAACTGTGTAGTGTAAAAGTATATCTATTTACTATCCTCTACTAAAATCAAATTGTTTGTTTTTAAATTAAAACTGAGTTAAATGCGCACTGTATTTTTTAAGATACAACCACTATTTTTGTTTTTTTTTTTTCAAAAAACCTATACAAAATTTTTGAAAAAAAAGTGGTATGCAGATGTTCTTTATTTACCATCGCAGCAAAAAAGTGGAAGTTCTTCCAAAGGCACAACTTTAAAAGCCCTTCCAAAAGATGTACGCCCAAAAATGTTCTTTATTTCAACTACACAGGAAGTTTTTTTAATTCAATTATTTATAACTCGCTTTTTTCTTATTTTTTAATGGGTAAATTTAATTTTTTTGTTTCATAAAGATTAAAAACAGAAACAAAACCCATTCAAGAAATAGTGCGAATTTTTCAAAATGTTTTAATTCAAACGTTTCGGACAAGCGTTAGAATGCATTAAAAATCATAAAAAATTATAAAAATTATTTATTTGTCATATTTTGACAAATTTTTTAATTCACATCCAAAACACTGCATTTGAATCACAGAGTAAGAAGTGATGCAAATTCACTGCAATGGCTCTTTGAATGGTGGACATCCGTCCTATGACAAGCCCGTGTTAAATTCATCGCTTTTGCGCCAATTTTGCACTACTTCCGAAACCAAAAGGAACATTTTCACTACTTTTTTGGCGACGCGTTTTTACTCGGATTTTGCATATTATATGTTTTCTTTTTTTTTCGAAGGAATCGGTGATCTTGTGCATTTAAGGTTTAATATTGTGTAAGTTGAGTGTCCTAAATTTTAATTGCATAACCCTTCAGATTAGTTCAATATTGTTTTTCAGGGGATGTCTCAATTTATTCGAATTTCAAAACAAGTGGATTTCCAATGAAAGACCCCGATTTAAATCGAAGGATGAAAGATCATAAAAGTTTCGGTAGTACTGATTCTAAAAGTAACAATCCTACTTTCTATAACCTAATATTATTTTATAACAATGTGAATGGTTTATATGTATTCCAACTAACTTCAGTTTACAATCATTTCTCAACCGACCATTCGACAGCTTTATTGTTTACAAGCTTATAAAAGCATTTTGGTCTATTGCTTTCATAAAAAAAGTTATTCGTGATGGAATTTAATTCTGATTGTGTGATTGCTATATATTTGGCTAGAAACCACAAGTGGCTATCGTTAGAGCCCTTTAGCAGTTAAATGCACACAAATTTTTTTTCTGATTCCATCACGAAATTAAATGATCCAATTAATTTTTTTAATTGAAATGTCTTCAATCACGAAAATGATAGTATCGGATCACAGTTTTAATTGGGCATAGAAAAAATTCTTGATTCAAAAATTAATTGATTTCATTAGCAAGTTTCAATTAATTTTTTAATTGATTCAATTAAAAATGTAATTGATGTTGATAGCAAAACTTAATTAATTTATTGTAACTAACTATTTTCAATTACTTCGGAATTGGCTTAGAGTGTTTATTTGGATTAACAATTGATTGTTTGAAATACATTTTTAATTAAAAATTTTTGAAATTTTCAATCATTGATTTATTCAACTTAATATTGTATCAATTAATTTATTAATTGAAAAAATTTTCAACTTCAATTAACTTTTTAGTTGGAAATATTTTGGTGCTACTTTTTTCTGTGTGTGAATAAATCTTTTGTTTCCTGTACCTTTGCTCGTTGCCGTGATATTGGGAGTATGTGGATGAAAAAATGTAAGGACACCAGAAATGATCCGAAAAGCGAAGGTCAGGTCAGATTAGATCGAAATACACAACACACTGGTAGAAAACTTGCTCGTGAGCTGAACATATGGTGACATATTAAAAAATTAAAATATAATATTAAATATGGCGACACATATTGAAAAATTCATTTTGACTAAAGAAATTGAAGAGCCAAGGAGTTGTTTTGTTCGTACGAATGTGGCCAATTGCCGAATTTGGTTTTCGCCGATGAGAAGCCATTCCAAATTGTGGATTTTGTGAAAAAATTAAAATGGCCGAGTTTACTTGCCAAAGAGTTCAGCTGAAAATATACAACTTCGGTTAACCACCTGAACTCAAGCGCTGCCGATGCTAATATGTACCGACGTAAAGGTATTCGCTCGTATTCATGAGGAATATTATCGGGAAAATGTTCTAAAGACAGCATCGAAGCCCTGGGCAAACAAACATTTCGGCCGCACACCATGGAATTTCTAACAGGACTTAGCACTTGTCAACCAAGAATGGCGTAAAAGGGAGATTCCTCGCTGCAGTAGCTACCAAAATCTTCGGATCTAAATCCGTTTAACCTGTGCCATTTTGGAGTATATTGGCGTTATATTGCACTGAAAGCTAAAAGTCAAATTCTATTAATACAAGTGCTAGGGAATCTACATTCACACAAAAAAACATATTTTTATACCCTGCGCCACACTGTGGAACAGGGTATTATAAGTTAGTGCGTATGTTTGCAACACCCAAAAGGAGACGAGATAGACACATGGTATCTTTGGCAAAAATGCTCAGGGTGGGCTCCTGAGTCGATATAGCCATGTCCGTCTGTCCGTGAACACATTTTTGTAATCAAAGTCTAGGCCTATTGATTTTGGAAGAAATCGGTTCAAATTTAGGTATAGCTTACATATATATATTTCGCCCGATATGGACTAATACGGTCCCAGAAGCCAGAGTTTTACCCAATTTGGTTGAAAATTTGCACTAGGAGTACAATTAGTAGTGTAGTCAAGTGTGCCAAATTTTATTGAAATCGGTTCAGATTTAGATATAGCTCCCATATATATCGTTCGCCCGATTTACACTCATATGACCACAGTGGCCAATCTTTTACTCCGATTTAAATGAAATTTTGCACTGGGAGTAGAATTAGCATTGTAGCTATGCGTGCCAAATTTGGTTGAAATCGGTTCAGATTTAGATATAGCATCCATATTTAGCTTTCGCCCGATTTACACTCATATAACCACAGAGGCCAATTTTTAACTCCGATTTAGTTGAAATTTTGCACAGGGAGTAGAATTAGCATTGTAGCTATGCGTGCCAAATTTGGTTGAAATCGGTTCAGATTTAGATATAGCTCCCATATATATGTTTTTCTGATTTCGACAAAAATGGTCAAAATACCAACATTGTCCTTGTAAAATCGCCACTGCTTGGTCGAAAAGTTGTAAAAATGACTCATTTTCCTAAACTTCTAATACATATATATCGAGCGATAAATCATAAATAAATTTTTGCGAAGTTTCCTTAAAATTGCTTCAGATTTAAATGTTTCCCATATTTTTTTAGTAACATTGTGTTCCACCCTAGTGCATTAGCCGACTTAAATTTTGAGTCTATAGATTTTGTAGAAGTCTATAAAATTCTGTCCAGATCGAGTCATATTTAAATGTATGTATTAGGGACAAATCTTTATATAGCCCCCAACACATTTGACGGATGTGATATGGTATCGAAAATTTAGATCTACATAGTGGTGCAGGGTATAATATAGTCGGCCCCGCCCGACTTTAGACTTTCCTTACTTGTTTGTCTTCAATCGCGAAATTAATTAATCCAATTAATTTTTAATTGAAATGTCTTCTATCACATAAATTATATTATCAATTAAAAAATTAATTGAAAGTCAATTAAAAATTAATTGTTCCAATTAAAAAATTAATTGATACTATTAAGTTTTGTGATTGGTTTTTGTTTCAATTTAAAAAATTGCTAAATCAATTAAAATTTTAATTGAATATTTTTTTAAACTCAATTAAGATTTTAATTGGAAAAATTTTCATGAAATTTTTTTCTGTGTTGGCTTGAATAACACCTACGTTGGTAATACTAGGAATTCCCTCACCGGATCCTGGTGATATATTGCAACAGAGTTTATATCACCAGGATCCGATGAGAAGACTCCGACAACTTTGCATAAATGATATCCTAAAAGAACATGTCAATGGTTTTTCTCGTGGGACTACGTAGTGGTTTAGAGTATAAAAAGAAATACCGAAATGAAGTGAGCGTCAATATACAAATGTCTTGATGAACGAGCACAGAAAGTGATGATTTGCGGAAAACATTAATTGTTTCTTTTCTTTTGAAGAAAAGTGCTGCAGAGTCGCATCGAATACGTCGAGGCATATGGTGATCATGCTCTATCAGAAGCAACAGGCACAAGATGGTTTCAACGGTGATTTCAAATAATAATAAAAATAAACAAGTAAGGAAAGTCTAAAGTCGGGCGGGGCCGACTATATTATACCCTGCACCACTTTATAGATCTAAATTTTCGATACCATATCACATCCGTCAAATGAGTTGGGGGCTATATATAAAGGTTTGTCCCAAATACATACATTTAAATATCACTCTATCTGGACAGAATTTGATAGACTTCTAAAAAATCTATAAACTCAAAATTTAAGTCGGCTAGTGCACTAGGGTGGAACACAATGTTAGTAAAAAAATATGGGAAACATTTAAATCTGGAGCAATTTTAAGAAAACTTCGCAAAAGTTTATTTATGATTTATCGCTCGATATATATGCATTAGAAGTTTAGGAAAATTAGAGTCATTTTTACAACTTTTCGACTAAGCAGTGGCGATTTTACAAGGAAAATGTTGGTATTTTGACCATTTTTGTCGAAATCAGAAAAACATATATATGGGAGCTATATCTAAATCTGAACCGATTTCAACCAAATTTGGCACGCATAGCTACAATGCTAATTCTACTCCCTGTGTAAAATTTCAACTAAATCGGAGTTAAAAATTGGCCTCTACGGTCATATGAGTGTAAATCGGGCGAAAGCTATATATGGGAGATATATCTAAATCTGAACCGATTTCAACCAAATTTGGCACTCATAGCTACAATGCTAATTCTACTCCCTGTGCAAAATTTCAACTAAATCGGAGCAAAAAATTGGCCTCTGTGGTCATATGAGTGTAAATCGGGCGAAAGCTATATATGGGAGCTATATCTAAATCTGAACCGATTTCAACCAAATTTGGCACGCATAGCTACAATGCTAATTATACTCCCTGTGCAAAATTTCAACTAAATCGGAGCAAAAAATTGGCCTCTGTGGTCATTTGAGTGTAAATCGGGCGAAAGCTATATATGGGAGCTATATCTAAATCTGAACCGATTTCAACTAAATTTGACACGCATAGCTACAATGCTAATTCTACTCCCTGTGCAAAATTTCAACTAAATCGAAACAAAAAATTGGCCTCTCTGGGCAAATGAGTGTAAATCGGGCGAAAGCTATATATGGGAGCTATATCTAAATCTGAACTGATTTGGCTGATATTTTGCAAGTTTTTCGAGACTCATAAAATATTCGGATGTACGGAATTTGAGGAAGATCGGTTGATATACACGCCAATTATGACCAGATCGGTGAAAAATATATATGGCAGCTATATCTAAATCTGAACCGATTTCTTCCAAAATCAATAGGGATCGTCTTTGAGCCGAAAGAGGACCCCATACCAAATTTTAGGACAATCGGACTAAAACTGCGAGCTGTACTTTGCACACAAAAATACATCAACAGACAGACAGACAGACGGACAGACAGACAGACAGACAGACAGACAGACAGACGGACATCGCTAAATCGACTCAGAATTTAATTCTAAGACGATCGGTATACTAAACGATGGGTCTCAGACTTTTCCTTCTTGGCGTTACATACAAATGCACAAACTTATTATACCCTGTACCACAGTAGTGGTGAAGGGTATAAAAATTTGAAGACGCCGAATTGGATTGGAATTTTATGTATAGTAATCCTTACAGAAACGTTTAAGTCTGCAAAATGTCATCGAAATCTGTCCACATTTAGATATATAAATGTAAAATTATAAATATATGTATCGCCAGATTTTCCCAAATATGGCAATAATACTCTTATTTATTAACCTATTTTACTCACATACTTGTAAGATATCGCTCCTATCGAATTCCAATATAATGCCACTTATATATGTATCATCAAAAATTTTCTACAAAAATCTCTTTTAATAACCGATGTATTCAAATTTAGCACAGGGTAATATTTTTCAACACCTCTTGTATTTGCAAAATATTAGGCACATCAGTTGAAATTTATATAAAGCTCCAATAAATATGCACCGCTTGATTTTCTTAAATACGAACGTATGCTATAGAAGTGCGAAGCATCAAACATATAGTCTGAGATTTAGGTTTATCTCCTACATTATTCACTTGTTATGTGCAGACATTTATACACAGATGGATTTCGCATTGTAGATAAATATCCCCCTCTCCAATATATATTGATAGGCCATGATCCTGAAAGAAACTAAACTTTTGGCATAATAACTTCCGCCTATAAAGAACAAAAAAACATTTAACCCTTCCTTACATAGATACAACAAAGGAACCGATACCGAGCACTTACACAACAAAGAAATCTATTTGCTCATTTAACACGGCAACAACGAAATATCAGATACGAGTATGTAAGCTCTTTTGTTCAACACAAATGAAGTGTAAATGGTGATGAAGGGAGGGCCTAATTTCGGATACTAATCACTATGCGTGGCGGCCACCAACACTTTAGATCATAATTGGAGTTATGTGCCTCGTTGTCTGTCCAGCTATTAATGTCCCTCTTACTATGTTGGAACTTGGGCGTACATTTGTGTATAATAAGTTTATGGGTTACCATGAATGAATGGCCACAAATACTGCCTGTACCGAAATTGTGAAAAAGAAACCATCCAGCCATCCATCCATTCAATTCATCCAACGATCTATTCATACATTTGCCCATCATCATTCATAGAAAAGGCACAAGTACAAGCGCCGCAGCGAACTTTATGCTAATGTATATTATATAACATTAGCATGTCTCCTTTTTTGCTATTTTTATTGAAATTGAACTTGCTATTCGAGGGATATGTGATGAGTAGGGTGAAATACCTAAGATTATTTATTGTACGCTTGTTTGTATTAGTTTAGACTTGGAATTATAAAATCAAGGAACACAGATCCAACGACCGCTTTAATCACTATTGCTTCGGAAAAAAAAACAAACGAATAATAATATGATTGTTGTGGCAACCGTGTAACATTATTACAACATCCGCGTTCGACCACTTAACATAGTGCTTCAACGATGTAATCTTTAAATTAACTGAGATATTGAATCTTTGGATTAATTGATACTATTAATTTTTCTGATTGATTTTTGGTTCAATTAAAAAAATTATTTAATCAATTAAATTTTAAATTGAATATTTTTTAAAAGTCAATTAAGACTTTAATTGGAAAAAAATTCGTGAACATTTTTTCTGTGTATCACAAAAAGAAAATGCTAATTATATAGATCCGATCTGTAACTCAATTTTAAATTGAATATTTTTTAAAAGTCAATTAAGACTTTAATTGGAAAAAATTTCGTGAACATTTTTTCTGTGTATCACAAAAAGAAAATGCTAATTATATAGATCCGATCTGTAACCCAATTTTAATTTTATAGAGCCCAGAATTAATGATACCTAACTCCCTAAAAACTGACTTTATTTTAAAGAAGCCGCATCTTTGGCTCGGAATCAATACCAAAATCGGGAAGGTTTAAATCTGTGGATCTAAGTAAACTTTTTTTTGAGTGTAGATCCAAAAGCAAAAAAATATATGTTAATATGTTAGAACATATTATGTTGGGGACATAATCTTTTATTTTTTTATACCCTGCGCCACACTGTGTAACAGGGTATTATAAGTTAGTGCATATGTTTGCAACACCAAGAAGGAGACGAGATAGACACATGGTGTCTTTGGCAATAATGCTCAGGGTGGGTCCCTGTGTCGATCTAGTCATGTCCGTCTGCCCGTCCGTTCGTCTGTCTGTGTCTGTTTGTGATCAAAGTCTAGGTCGCAGTTTAAGTCCAATCGCCTTCAAATTTGACACAAGTTCTTCTTTTGGGTCAGAATAGAACCCTATTGATTTTGGCAAATATCGGTTCAGATTTAGATATAGCTCCCATATATATCTTTCGCCCGAAATGGATTTATATGGCCCCAGAAGCCAGAGTTTTGCCCTAATTTGCTTGAAATTTTGCACGAGGAGAACAATAAGTACTATAGTCAGGTGTGCCAAATTTGATTGAAATCGGTTCAGATTGAGATATAGCTCTCGTATACATCTTTCGCCCGATATAGACTTAGTTATATGGCCCCAGAAGCCAGAGTTTTAGTCAAATTTGGTTGAAATTTTGCACCAGGAGTACAATTAGTAGTGTAGTCAAGTGTACTAAATTTTATTGAAATCGGTTCAGATTTAGATATAGCTCCCATTTATATGTTTTCCTGATTTCGACAAAAATGGTCAAAATACCAACATTTTTCTTGTTAAATCGCCACTGCTTAGTCGAAAAGTTGTAAAAATGACTCTAATTTTCCTAAACTTCTAATACATATATATCGAGCGATAAATCATAAATAACATTTTGCGAAGTTTCCTTAAAATTGCTTCAGATTTAAATGTTTCCCATATTTATACCCTGCGCCACACTGTGGAACAGGATATTATAAGTTAGTGCATATTTTTTTTTTTTACTAAAATTGTGTTCCACCCCAGTGCATTAGCCAACTTAAATTTTGAGTCTATAGATTTTGTAAAAGTCTATCAAATTCTGTCCAAATCGAGTGATATTTAAATGTATGTATTTGGGACAAAAGGCTTTATATATAGCACCCAGCACATTTGACGGATTTGATGTAGTATCGAAATGTGGATTTACAAAGTGGTGCAGGGTATAATATAGTCGGCTCCGCCCGACTTTAGACTTTCCTTACTTGTGTTTTAATATATTAATTTAGAAATTGCCTATAAACATATATGTGTTTAAAAAGTGAGACCCAGAGAGTATGCTGCAAGTAAAATAATGGAAGTAACCAATTGGCGCCTTAAAAATATATCCACACAAAGAAAATTTCATTAACAAATTTTTCTAGCAGTATAACATATGCCTAAGGTGAACATAATATGTTTGAACAATACAAACAATATTTTGATTGGACCAATTCTGAAAATATATACGAGTATGCTTGAAGCAGAATGTGTTTGGCTGTATATGTTACAGAAGCGATTTTTTTAGGACGTGCAGTTTACATGAGCTATATCGGTCGAAGTTTTGATATAACATATGATTCAATCACGAAATTAATTGATCCAATTAATTTTTTAATTGAAATGTCTTCAATCACGAAAATGATAGTATCAATCACAGTTTTAATTGGGCATAGAAAAAATTCTTGATTAAAAAATTAATTGATTTCATTACCAAATTTCAATTAATTTTTTAATTGATTCAATTAAAAATTTAATTGATATTGATTGCAAAACTCAATTAATTTAGTAATTAAAAAAAGGTAACTATTTTCAATTACATTCTGAATTGGCTTAGAAATTTTATTTGGATTAACAATTGATTGTTTGAAAAAAATTTTAATTAAAAATTTAAAAAAAAATGTTCATCACTTTTTTAATTGACTTAGTCTTCCGAATTTGATTAAAAGTTGTATCAATTAACTTTTTAATTAAAAATTTTAAAATTTTTAATCATTGGCTTAATTAACTTAATGTTTCTATCTTGATTAAAAAGTTAATTGTACCAATTAATTTATTAATTGAACAAAATTTCAACTTCAATTAACTTTTTAATTGGAAATATTTTGGTGATATTTTTTTCTGTGTATACATCGATCCTCCTATTTCGGGTCATGAGCTACACCCTCAAAAAATCGCTTCTGTAACATATACCCCAAACACATTTTGCTTCAAGCATATATATTTTCAGGATTGGTCCAAACAAAATATTGTTTGCATTGTTCAAACATATTATGTTTCACCTTAGGGCATACACTGGTAGTACAAAATTTTAATGAAATTTTCTTTGTGTGGATACATTTTGAAGGCGCCAATTTGTTACTTCCATTATTTTACTTGCAGCATACTCTCTAGGTCTCTCTTTCTAAACACATATATGTTTATAGGCTGTTTCCAAATGAATATATGTTTGCATCTAAGCATATTATATTTACAAACATTTTATGTCCCAAACATAATATGTTCTAACATATTAACATATATGTCCCAAACATATTGTGTTAAAAAAATTGAGTTCCAAACATAATTTTTTATATAATTTTTACACCCAAACATATAAGAAACAGTCTTTTTCGTCCATGTAGGAATCGTTCAAAAGAAGTTTATTTGTGAAATTTTTAAAAATGGTTCGTTTTAAAACAACTGTTCTTGACCACCTGTTACCAGTTATATTTTTCTTTCAAAGAACCTCACCCACATTCTGTATTGGCTAAGAATCTATGGGACACCCTAAATCGTGGTAACCGAAAATTTTCCAACACCTGTAATACTTCACTCCTACCCAGTAGCCATATATGTTGCTATTTAATAATGCTGATGAAGATGGTGATGGCGATGATGATGATGACAGTGGTGGTGATGATGATGTAATTGTGATATCAAATTAATTGTGAGTATAGAACATAGCACAACGTAAAATGACACAAGTAGAAGAACGTGATGTGATGTTCATTAAAAAAAATATTGCCCAATTTGTTGACAACATGTTGGCCTATGTAAAAACACAAATAAATATGAGCATGTTGTGAATATATGCCTCCGCATATAAATATAGCAAAAATGTATTTACACATACATAAATAAATGAAAATATTCTTTTGTATATACCTTAATTTTTGTGGGTCGCCGCTGAGAACCGGCGCCGATCTACCTTTACCAAACCCATTCATTCATATTGCATTGCTTTACTGTCAAGTGGGGGGGGCTGCTTCAAAATTGTGGCAAGGTGCGCTATACATATCGCTAATAATGTCATGGTACACAAATCATTGTTCTTTTCAATTTTTAGCACAGTGGTTTCTCCCATATCAAGGGGTGAGTGGGAAATTTCCTTTCCAAACAATTCCCTCAATACGGAAATGCATTCTCGATATGAATTGCATGTACTTATTTTGTGGGTCGATGTCAACGTTACTGTCGCTATTTGTTGCCATGGCGTCGACATACCTCTTACACGCCTATTTTTTCCGTATGACATGGTTTTTGTTGCATATGTTAGGAATTGTTAACATGTTTCCTGTCCATGGCCTATGCACAAACTTATCAATTATTTCAGTTCAGTTGTTAAATCGTTGAATTGGAAATTTAACTGCTATTCATAAGAGAATAAATATTGAAACTATGGCACAGGAACAAACATTTAGTTATTTGTTTATTTATGATTTAATGATCATAAATAACATTATTTGATTGGGAAATCTATAAATCAAATCATTATAATTTACAAAAAAAAAAATACTTCGTCACATTAATGTTTTAATTTCAGCTTAAATCTATATGTCGACCAAATTACAATAGTAGCTTAACCAATAAAAGAAAAATAGGTTTGTCAAATTGATTAGGTCGAAAACCTTTACACAATAATAAAAAAATCATGCCCGGTTCCAAAGATTTTGTCTTTACTTTAACAATTTTGGTATTAATTCCGAACCAAAGAAGCGGAGCATACAAGTAAAGATACTTTTAAGACACAATTCTCTTTTAGATTTGGGTTTTGTGTACTTGCTTCTAGGAAGCAGATTTTAATTTTTCGTTTTTTCAGCTTTTTTTTCTTCATATACACGCAAAAAAATAATTCTTTCCTCCCAAACGAAATTTTAGACAAACAAAGTTCGTTTCTTATTTGCTTTTCGCTGTAAGGAAGTGTATTTGGAAGAAAAGTATATACTTTTTGTGATAAACATTTATTCTTTTCCAGGATGTAACAACAATTTCATAAAGACTAACTAAAAAATTTTTTTTTCTTGCTAATTGCATTTTCCCTCACATCTTTCTCACATCCACGAGTTTTTTAGTTCTTAACACCTTTTCCTGTAATACCAACAATGTAGAAGAAATTATACGAATTTATAAATTTTTAAATTTTTTTTACCTTTCGCCTGGACGGAGAATCGAACTGCGGACCATGCACTTTGTAAGCCAACACACTAACCACTGAGCTATGTACCTGTTATGGTCATCAATAGATAATTATCCATATAAGTTATATTTATATAGCATAGCTTGCGGCGCCCACGAACCGAATAAACAAAGTTTATTTAACAGAAACAAACATTTAGTTTGGCACCGTGGAGCAGTGGTTGCTACGTCTGACTCTCATGCCAAGGGTCGTGGGTTCGATCCCTGCTTCGACCAAAGTTTTTTTTTTTTTTTTCTTTTTTTTTTACATACATTCCACATAGGTTCGGAAGATTCCGAAAAAATGTTCAACATTACATTGTACTATATTAAATTTTGAACTGTAAAATGTGTTTTATTAAAGACCAAAAGTCAGAAAAGAACAGTGTTTGATATAAACGAAATGGACTCTGTTGTTGTTTCAAAAATAACTTTTTTTATTGAAAAAATAAAAACTTTGTAACAAACGAATTTTTTTGGTGATAAAAGTTTAAAATTTTCGAAGCAATTCAAAAAACTCTAACAAAAGAAAAACGTTTTCGATACACGTTTTCCAAACGTTTTTTTCTTTGCGTGTACTATCAAAGTCCTTTAAAAATCAGTTATCGACAACCTTATTTTCTAAATTTAGACTCGACTTCCAGTAGAAATTATCTTATGTTTCAAGTAAAAAACGTCTTTAAAATAAAGTGTTGAAAAACATGTCCTATTTTTGACCGATTTTTTGCTTTGTAGTCAAGATGCAAAAAGACAACAAATTCAAAGACAAATTCATTAATTTAAAAGAATTTTTCTGAATTAGTAAAGTCAAATTGACCTTAGCCCAAAATTTTTTTCTTTCATGTTATGATAAGTCAAATCACTTAATTATAAGGACAATACGACTTCATTTTAAAGTTTATCGACTTTTGGACCAGGAAAAAAATGCTTTAGAGCAATGCGTCTTCTATGCTAAGCAAAATTTGCATTCGTATTTTAAAGACATGAATTCTTTGACCTCACGACAATATATTTTTCAGTGTAGGAAATATTCAAGAAGAAATTCACCACAAAATAAAAATTCAAAACTGTATTCAAGTATAAATTATGCATCAATTTAAATAAAAAGCTTCTTTAAATAACGTCTTGAAAGTCATATCCTATGTCTGAATACGTTTTAGATCTATACAAAAATCAAGATATCGAAATTTTGGACTATTTCAATAACTTTTAAGATTTCTTTCCAATTTTTAAGGACAAATTAACCTCAGTTCTATAGATTTTTCTTGTATGTAAAGATACCCATTTTAATACGAATCTTTAAAATAAAGTGTTCACTGTGGCTAACATTTAATAGTCCAAATAATTTTAATAAATATTGTGTTAGTCTTCATAACATATACACTGAAAAAAAATATTGTCGTGAGGTCAAAGATTTCATGTCTTTAAAATACGAATACAAATTTTGCTTAGCATAGAAGACGCATTTCTCTAAAATATAGTTATTTTCCTTGTCCAAAAGTCGATAAACTTTTCAATGAAGTCGTATTGTCCTTATAATTAAGTGATTTGACTTAAAAATGGGTATCTTAACATGAAAGAAAAAATTTATAGGCTAAGGTCAACTTGACTTTAATAATTCAGAAAAATTCTTTAAATTTAATGAAATTGTCTTTAAATTTGTTGTCTTTTTGCATCTTAACTACAAAGCAAAAAGTCGTTCAAATATAAGACATGTTTTTCAAAACTGTATTTTAAAGAAGTTTTTTACTTCAAACATAGCATAATTTCTACTGGAAGTCGAGTCCTAATTTGGGAAATAAAGTTGCCGTTAACTCGTTTTTAAAGGTCTTTGATAGCATATGAAGAAAAAGAGCTGAGAAAGCGAAAAATTAAAATTTGCTTCCTAGAAGCAAGTACACAAAACCTAAATTTAAAAGAGAATTATGTCTTAAAAGTATCCTTACTTGTATTCTCCGCTTCTTTGGCTCGGAATCAATACCAAATTTTTTAAAGTAAAGACAAAATCTTTGGAACCGAGTATGCTTTTTTTTTCAGTGTAGAGGTGGAAATCGGAAAAGTAAAGAAAATGTTCAAATTCTTAAGGGTGTTTGTAATTTTCATACCCTCCACCATAGGATGGGCGGTATATTAACTTTGTCATTCCGTTTGTAACACATCGAAATATTGCGTGGTGAAATTCTGAGTCGATCTAAGCATGTCCGTCCGTCCGTCTTACGCTAACTTCCGAACGAAACAAGCTATCGACTTGAAACTTGGTACAAGTAGTTGTTATTGATGTAGGTCGGATGGTATTGCAAATGGGCCATATCGGACCACTTTTACGTATATTCCCCATATAAACCGACGCTCAGATTTGGCTTGCGGAGCTTATTGGAGGAGCAAAATTCATCCGATCCGGATGAAATTCGGTACCTGGTGTTAGTATATGGTATCTTACAACCATGCAAAAATTGGTCCAAATAGGTCCATAATTATATAGCCCCCATATAAACCGATGCGGAGTCTCTAAGAGAAACAAATTTCATCCGATCCGGAGGAGCAAAATTCATCCGATCCGGATGAAATTCGGTACCTGGTGTTAGTATATGGTATCTTACAACCATGCAAAAATTGGTCCAAATAGGTCCATAATTATATAGCCCCCATATAAACCGATGCGGAGTCTCTAAGAGAAACAAATTTCATCCGATCCGGCTGAAATATGGTACATGGTGCAACTATATGGTCTCTAACAACTATGCAAAAATTGGTCCATACCGGTCCTAATTGTATACAACCCCATTTAAACCGATCCCCAGATTTGTCCTCCGGAGCTATTGGAGGAGCATAATACATCCGACCCGGTTGAAATTTAGTACGTGGTAAAATTTGGTACATTGCGCTAGTATATGGCCGCTAACAACCATGCTAAAATTGGTCCATATCGGTCTATAGTTATATATAGCCGATCCCCAAAAATAATATACCAAAATTTTATTTCTATAGAAAATGTTGTCAAAATTTTATTACTATAAAAAATTTTGTCACAATTTTATTACTATAGAAGATTTTGTCAAAATTTTATTACTATAGAAAATTTTGTTAGCCGATCCCCAATCACACAAAAATTGGTCCATATCGGTTCATAATCATGGCTGCCACTCGAGCCAAAAATAGTCTACCAAAATTTTATTTCTATAGAAAATTTTGTCAAAATTTTATTTCTATAGAACATTTTTTTCAAAATTTTATTACTATAAAACATTTTGTCTGCTACGACCGAACACCAAAAAGTTTTTCAGCGGTGGATTATCCCACCTCAGTAATGCTGGGACATTTCTGAGGGTTTCAAAGCTTCTCTAAGTGGTTTCACTGCAATGTGAAACGCCGTTCGGACTCGGCTATAAAAAGGAGGTCCCTTGTCATTGAGCTTCACATGGAATCGGGCAGCACTCAGTGATAAGAGAGAAGTTCACCACTGTGGTATTACAATGGACTGAATAGTCTAAGTGAGCCTGATACATCGGGCTGCCACATAACCTAACCTAACCTAACATTTTGTCAAGATTTTATTACTATAGAAAATTTTGTCCAAATTTTATTACTATTGAAAATTTTGTCCAAATTTTATTACTATACAAAATTTTGTCAAGATTTTATTTCTATAGAAAATTTTGTCAAGATTTCATTTCTATAGAAAATTTTGTCAAAATTTTATTTCTATAGAAAATTTTGTCAAATTTTATTGCTATAGAAAATTTTGTCAAAATTTTATTTCTATAGAAAATTTCGTCAAAATTTTATTTCTGTAGAAATTTTGTTAAAATTTTATTTCTATAGAAAATTTTGTCAAATTTTATTTCTATAGAAAATTTCGTCAAACTGAATTATTTACGTATTTAGTAGGCCTTTTTATACCCTGCGCTACACTGTGGAACAGGGTATTATAAGTTAGTGCATGTGTTTGTAACACCCAGAAGGAGACGAGGTAGACACATGGTGTATTTGGCAATAATGCTCAGGGTGGTTCCCTGAGTCGATATAACCATGTCCGTCCGTCCACACATTTTTGTAATCAAAGTCTAGGTCGCAATATAAGTCCAATCGCCTTCAAATTTGGCATATGTTCCTTTTTTGGGTCAGAATAGAACCCTACTGATTTTGGAAGAAATCGGTTCAGATTTAGATATAGCTCTCATATATATCTTTCGCCCGATATGCACTTATATGGACCCAGATGCCAGAGTTTTATCCCGATTAGCTTGAAATTTTGCACAAGGAGTACAATTGGTAGTATAGTCATGTGTGCCAAATTTGATTGAAATCGGTTCAGATTTAGATATAGCTTCCATGTATATTTTTCGCCCGATATAGACTTATATGGCTCCAGAAGCCAGAGTTTTGGCCCAATTTGGTTGAAATTTTGCACTAGGAGTACAATTAGTAATATAGTCATGTGTGCCAAATTTGATTGAAATCGGTGCAGATTTAGATATAGCTCCCATATATAACTTTCGCCCGATATGGACTAATATGGTCCTAGAAGCCAGAGTTTTGGCCCAATTTGGTTGAAATTTTGCACTAGGAGTACAATTAGTAGTGTAATCAAGTGTGCTACATTTTATTAAAATCGTTTCAAATTTAGATATAGCTCCCATATATATCTTTCGCCCGATATGGACTTATATGACCCCAGAAGACAGACTTTTGGGCCAATTTGGTTGAAATTTTGCACTAAGAGTACAACTAGTAGTTCAGTCAAGTGTACCAAGTTTGATTGAAATCAGTTCAGATTTAGATATAGCTCCCATTTATATCGTTCGTCCGATTTACACTCAAATGACATAAGTGACCAATCTTTTAAACCGGTTTGCTTGAAATTTTGCACAGGAAGTAGAATTAACAGTCCAACTGTCTGTACCAAATTTGGTTGCAAATACCAACGTTTTCCTTTTTTTATATATTTTTTATAGATTTATTGGTATAATTAAAAATCCTAACACTGTGTTCCACCCTAGTGCATTAGCCGACTTAAATTTTGAGTCTATAGATTTTGTAAAAGTCTATCAAATTCTGGCCAGATCGAGTGATATTTAAATGTATGTATTTGGGACAAACCTTTATATATAGCCCCCCAACACATTTGACGGATGTGATATGGTATCGAAAATTTAGATATACAAAGTGGTGAAGGGTATAATATAGTCGGCCCCGCCAGACTTTAGACTTTCCATACTTGTTTTGTTTAATATATACCCCGTATGGACTAACTTACAATTGAGATCGCGGTGTTAAGAAGTTTTAAAATACCTTGCCATCGGCAAGTGTTACCGCAACCCACGTAATTTTATTGTGGATGACAGTCTTTAGTACAAGTTTCTATGCAATCCATGATGGGGGGTACATAACATAAGATTCGGTCTGGCCGAACTTACGGCCGTATATACTTGTTTAAAATAAAATTCTGACATATCACAACTGCAGAAATCAATGAAGCTGACGCTTAGAATAAATATTTCCGCCCTATGTCAATTCCATGTAAAATGTTTTGATTTTGATCCCATTTTGCACTTCCGTATCCTAAAAGAACACTAGCATTCCTGTTTTGGATACACTTTTCTCGCTGCGTTTCGTTGTATCTTTGGCATCAACATCATTCTCTCGGGCAATCTTAAATTTGTTATACTTGAATTTATTTAAGCCACACATTAACGAGATACCTTATCCTGAATTTACCTTATTCTCGATAGTAAATATTTTACAACCAAATAAGGAAATTGTAAATTTCCTTAAATTAAAATTAAATTTACTTTAAAAAACGAATTGCATTCATACATATGTACGTTTCAACAAACATTGCTTCAGGCTAACAAGTTACATGATTGCTTCTTTATCCTTCTTTCTCTTGGTCATTAAAAATATACAAAAAAAAACAGTCTCCCATCTGTATAATTAATTATTGAAATGCTGATGTATGAACGGACGAATGAATCTCTGTTTTATTTCACCAACCTTGATAAAGCAATGCGTTACCATTCATTCCTTCATCCGCACTCAATGTTTACTGGATACAATTATTCTCGCTTGTTCCTGGCCATAGTTGTAATTTGTTAACATTAAATGTTATTACTGACGTTACAGATTGCCAGCGTTGTTGTTGGAAGCTCGACCGTAAAGAAAAACCACCATCACAATAAAAACGAAACGAAATGCCATGCCCACAGGTGCACTGTGTTTCACGTGGAGATTTGCGTCACGTATTTAAATATAAATGTTATGGATTTTATTGCAGATATGAGGATGGATAACCACATTGGTAAAATGAAAAATGTCATGGTCTTAATGGATTCGAAGAATAATAATGTCAGAAATAAAGCCATCATGTTGGGAGAATTTGTTTTTTGGTTAGGATTTAGTTGGGACTTTATTTCACATAAAAGAATGTAGTCATTTTGTAAACATATGTATTCATTTATAAAAAGTGTATTTAAATATTGCAGCGATATTGTCAATCTACACCGAAATAATCCTCTTCGTAAAAATAAGGACAAAATTCGTTAAAGGTACAAAATTTGTCATTGTTTTACAACCTAAGAAACTTTTCATAACAAAAACGAAAATTTCGTCCTTTAACCCAATTTGTTATTCATAGTTGTATATAAAACATTCGTACTATTTATGAAACAGTTTCGTACTTTTTATGAAAAGGTTTCATACTTTTTATGAAACAATGTCGTATTTTTATGAATATGAACGTACTTTTTTTCGGAAAAATTTTATTGTAAAAAGTACAGTTGGTTGCAGTCAGTTCGAAAAATGTCATCACTATTTTAAACCTTAAGTTTTTGAATAATTTTCAGTTTAGATGCCCCATTTTTGTTTATAACATTCTATTACCCAAATGAGATGTGGCATAGACATGCATAAAATTTTTCAAAAGGAATACACTCAAGCAAATTATTAGAGACAATTTTATGCCACAAATGGAAAGTTTACAACTTCCATGAAACTTCTTGATAATTTCAAAGAAAATATTTCGTAATTTTTATGAAGAAATTTGAAAAAAATATGGCAAGAAAGTTTTGTTAAAAGTACGAACTTATTACGAAGAAAAGTTAATGCAGAATTTTTCGTAGACAATTTTTTGGTCTCACAGAAACAAATATCAACACAATATTTCCAATTAAAAAGTTAATTGAAGTTGAAAAATATGTCAATTAATAAATTAATTGATGCAATTAATCACTTAACTATAAGGACAAAACGACTTCATTGAAAAGTTTATCGACTTTTGGATGAAGAAATGTGTCTTCCATACTCCGCATTCGTATTTTAAGGACTGAAATCTTTGGTCGTACAACAATTTTCCAAAATTCCAAGTTTAGTCGGTACGCGTCACGGTTGCCATAGTTGGTAGAATTCTACCAAAAAATGTGAATTTTTTACTGTTTGGTAGATTGGTAGAATTCTTTTTTTAGAATTTGCCTCTCTAACTAAGAGATACTTTAATTTTCAAATTTTAAAACAATTTTCTATAGAAATTCAATTTTGACAAACTCTTCTATAAAAATACAATTATGACAAAATATTCTATAACAAGTATATAAAGCAGTAAATTCGGCCGGGCCGAATCTTAAATACCCACCACTATGAATCAAATATAATAGTTTACTTTGAAAACTCTTCGTCGTATCTATATACTTGATATAGAATTTTAGGGGGTTTATAACAAATCTTCTCCCAAGCAAGTCAGTTCCCGAAGACAAACTTTAAAGATTTTACCTATGAAGACCAGATCAGATTCTGGATTTATGAGAACCAATTTTGTTTGAGTTTTAGAGAATTATAAACATATCGTGTATATGATGAAATTACGCCTTGATTTGGAATCTTATATCTGTAGATTTTTTTCACCATTATTTAAACAAATACGATGAGTTAAATCTGGAAATTCTACTTTCAGTTTCAAGCAATTTTCATGACCTTCATGGTCAGAAGTGTTTTCTTTTTTGAGAAACGTAATTTTAGACAAGCAAAGTTTTTTGACACAAATTTTAGAGACAATCGTTGAATAAACGAAAATACTTTATAAGAACAGGAAATTTCGTTTGTCTAAAATTTCATTATAGATTATTAATTTCCAGCAAATCGTATAAAAACTACGGATTCTAGAAGCCCAAGTAATAAAGCCGGGAGATCGATATATATTGGGGCTATACCAAAACATGGACCGATAGGCATCATTTGCTACTCACATATTTGTGATCTTAAAATACCTCCAGATTTTCAATTTCTAACAAATCGGCTAAAACATATAGTCTCTAGACGCCCAAGAAGAAAAAATCGAGAGATCAGTCTATATGGGGGTTATACCAAAAAATTGACTTCGATATACCTCAATTTCGGCACACTTATTAGTGGCCTAAAAGTACATCTCGATTTCGAATTTTAAGAAAATCGGGTAATAAATAAAGTTTATAGAAGCTCAAGAATTTCAGGCAAATCGGATGGTAAATATAGTTTCTAGAAGCCCAAGAAGCAAATTCGGGAGATCGGTCTATATGGGGGCTATGCCAAAACATGGACCGATGGGCACCATTTTCGACACACCTTTTTATGGTCCCAAAAGAACTCTAGATTTTCAATTTCAGGAAAATCGGATAGAAAATATAGTTTCCAGAAGCCCAAGAAGCAAAATCGGGAGATCAGTCTATAGGGGGCTATACCAAAACATGGACCGATGCGCACCATTTTCGGCACACCTTTTTATGGTCCTCAAATACTTCTTGATTTCATATTTAAGGCAAATCGGATGGTAAATATAGTTTTTAGAAGACCTAGAAGCAAAATCGGGAGATCGGTCTATATGGGGGCTATACCAAAACATGAACCGATGGGCACCATTTTCGGCATACCTTTTTATGGTCCTCAAATACCTCTATATTTCCAATTTCAGGCAAATTGGATAAAAACTACGGTTTTTATAGGCCCAAGACTCCAAATCGGGAGGTTGGTTTATATGGGGGCTATATCAAGACTAGAGGTGTGCGCATGACACGAAATTTTCGTGACACGCGTGATTCACGCGTGAATCACGTGAGTCGTGAACAAAATTTGAAGGAACTCTCGTGAATGTGCGTGAATGGGACTAAAATGAATATGTTGTGCGTGGACGTGCGTGAGAAATAAAATCGGTTCGTGAGTGTGCGTGAATAAAATTTCTGCAAAATCACGCTCACGAAAAAAATCAATATTTCTTCATACTCGTACATAAATTGAAATTAATTTAGCTCTCGAACTATATTCTATATTTGAATTTTGTTACCTTTCCTGATTTCCGTTTGGGAAATGTTATGAGTCTCGTGAATTGGTCGTGAATCACGTAAATTGTCGTGAATCGTGCGTGAGTGTGAGTCTTTAAAAGTAGTTCGTGCGTGAGCGTGCGTGAGTACTGGTTTTAATTTCGTGAATGTGCGTGAGTGGGATTGGCTACCACACGTATCGTGCGTGAATAAACATTTTGCTTCGTGAATGTGCGTGAGTGTGATTGAAATTTCAGTCACGCGCACACCTCTAATCAAGACATTGCCCGATACGGACCATTTTCGACACACCTATTTACGGTCGCAAAATACCTCTAGATTTTCAATTTCATACAAATCGGATAGAAAATACTGTTTCTAGACGCGTAAGAAGCAAAATCGGGAGATCGGTCTATATGGGGGCTATACCAAAACATGGAACGATACGGACCATTTTTAACATACCTCTTTATAGTCCCACAATACCACTAGATTTTCAATTTCAGACAAATCGGATAGAAAATATTGTTTCTAGACGCGTAAGAAGCAAAATCGGGAGATCGGTCTATATGGGGGCTATACCAAAACATGGACCGATACGGACCATTTTCGACACACCTCTTTATAGTCCCACAATACCTCTAGATTTCCAATTTCAGGCAAATCGGATGGTAAATATAGTTTCTAGACGCCCAAGAAGCAAAATCGGGAGATCGGTCTATATGGGGGCTATACCAAAACATGGACCGATATGGACCATTTTCGACACACTTCTTTATGGTTCCAAAATACCTCTAGATTTCCAATTTCAGCCAAATCGGAAGGTAAATATAGTTTCTAGACGCCCAAGAAGCAAAATCGGGAGATCGGTCTATATGGGGGCTATACCAAAACATGGACCGATACGGACCATTTTCGACACACCTCTTTATGGTTCCAAGATACCTCTAGATTTCCAATTTCAGGCAAATCTGATAAAAACTACGGTTTTTATAGGCCCAAGACCCCAAATAGGGAGGTCGGTTTATATGGGGACTATATCAAAACTTGGACCGATATAGCCCATCTTCGAACTTGACCTGCCTGCAAACAAAAAACGAATCTATGCCAAATTTCGGGACGATAGCGCCATTACTGAAGGCTGTAGCGTGATTACAACAGACAGACAGACAGACAGACAGACGGTAATGCTTATATCGTCTTAGAATTTCTCCCTGATCAAGAATATATATACTTTATATAGTCGGAAATCGATATTTCGATGTGTTACAAACGGAATGACAAACTTATTATACCCCGTCACCATTTTATGGTGGTGGGTATAAAAATAAAACTTTGACAAAATTTTCTACGGAAATAAAATTTTGACAAAATTTTCTGTAGAAATAAAATTTTGATAAAATATTCTATAAAAATAAAACTTTGACAACATTTTCTATAGAATTTAAATTTTGGCAAAATATTCTATAAAAATCAAACTTTGACAAAATTTTTTATAGAAATAAAATTTTGACAAAACTTTCTATAGAAATAAAATTTTGACAAAATTTTCTATAGAAATAAAACTTTGACAAAATTTTCTATAGAAATAAAATTTTGAAAAAATTTCCTGGGAAAATAAAATTTTGACAAAATATTCTATAGAAATGACAAACAAAAAACATATTCTATAGAAATGACAAACAAAAAAAAAAAAACAAAAAATGACAACATTTTCTATAGATATCAAATTTTGACAAAATTTTCTGTAAAAATAAAATTTTGACAAAATATTCTATTTTTTTAATATTTTGATAAAATATTCTATAAAAATAAAGTTTTTTTGATAACATTTTGTATAGAAATAGAATTTTGACAAAATTTTCCATAGAAATATTTTTTTTTAATTTTCTATAGAAGTAAAATTTTGACAAAATATTCTATAAAAATAAAGTTTTGACATAATTTTCTATAGAAAAAAATTTTTGATAAAATTTTCTATAGAAATAGAATTTTGACAAAATTTTCTATAGAAGAAATTTTTTTTTTTTTTTGAAATTTTCTATAGAAATAAAATTTTGACAAAATTTTCTGTAGAAATAAAATTTTGACAAAATTTTCTGCAGAAATAAATTTTTGACAAAATTTTCTATAGAAATATAATTTTGACAAAATTTTCTATAGAAATAAAATTTTGACAAAATTTTCTATAGAAATAAAATTTTGACAAAATTTTCTATAGAAATAAAATTTTGACAAAATTTTCTATAGAAATAAAATTTTGACAAATTTTTCTATAGAAATAAAATTTTGACAAAATTTCTATAGAAATTTTGACAAAATTTAGAAATAAAATGTTGGCAAAATTATCTGTAGAAATAAAATTTTGACAAAATTTTCTACAGAGATACAATTTTGACACAATTTTGTGTAAAAATAAAATTTTGACAAAATTTCTATAGAAATTTTGACAAAATTTAGAAATAAAATGTTGGCAAAATTATCTATAAAAATAAAATTTTGACAAAATTTTCTATAGAAATAAAATTTTGACAAAACATTCTATAAAACTAAAACTACGACACCATTTTCTATAGATATCAAATTTTGACATAATTTTCTGTAAAAATAAAATTTTGACAAAATATTCTATAAAAATAAAACTTTGACATAGGTCGAAAACCTTAGTTGTCAGTACCTTCATTTTTTTGTATTTATTTTCATAATTTATTATGATTTTAAATAAACTAATAATAATAATAAAACTTTGACAAAATTTTCCATAGAAATGAAATTTTGACAACATTTCCCGTAGAAATAAAACTTTAACAACATTTTAGATAGAAATGAAATTTTGACAAAATATTCTGTAGAAATAAAATTTTGACAAAATATTCTGTAGAAATATGTTTTTTTTACAAAATTTTCTATAGAAATAAAATTTTGACAAAATCTTCTTCAAAAATAAAATTTTGACAAAATATTCTATAAAAATAAAGTTTTTAAAAAGTTTTCTATAGAAATACAATTTTGATAAAATTTTGTACAGAAATAGAATTTTGACAAAATTTTCTATAGAAATATTTTTTTTTTACATTTTCTATAGAAATAAAACTTTGACAAAATATTCTATTAAAATAAAGTTTGATAAAATTTTCTATAGAAATAGAATTTTTACAAAATTTTCTATAGAAAGATTTTTTTTTTTTTTAATTTTCTATAGAAATAAAATTTTGAAAAAATTTTCTACAGTAATAAAATTTTGACAAAATTTTCTATAGAAATAAAATTTTGACGAAATTTTCTATAGAAATAAAATTTTGACAAAATTTTCTATAGAAATAAAATTTTGATAAAATTTTCTATAGAAATAAAATTTTGAGAAAATTTTCTATAGATATAAAATTTTGACAAAATTTGCTATAGAAATAAAATTTTGACACAATTTAGAAATAAGATGTTTGCAAAATTATCTATAGAAATAAAATTTTGACAAAATTTTGTGTAAAAATAAAATTTTGACAAAATTTTTGTAAAAATAAAATTTTGACAAAATTTTCTGTAAAAAAAAATATATAGATAAAATTGTTTGTAAAAATAAAATTTTGACAATATTTTCTGTAAAAATAAAATTTTG
Source organism: Haematobia irritans (assembly GCF_050003625.1). Lineage (NCBI taxonomy): Eukaryota > Metazoa > Arthropoda > Insecta > Diptera > Muscidae > Haematobia > Haematobia irritans. The sequence goes on along the minus strand of NC_134397.1, from coordinate 170,319,952 downwards.
GCAAAATTTTCTATAAAAATACAATTTTGACAACATTTTCTATAGAAAAATAAAATGTTGATTAAATTTTATAGTTATTTATTTTTTATAATTTATATAGGTTCATTTTTGGTACTTTCCGTTAGAATTAGAAATGGAATGTTATTACACTGAAAATAAATGCATGCCTGGTTCAAAAGATGTTGTTTTTACACTAATGATTTTCATATTGATACCAAGCCATACAAGCGGATAAATGAAGTAATGATACCTTTGAAACACAATTATTTTTTAAATTTAAGTTTTGCTTACTTGATACTAGAGACAAAATTTGATTTTATCCAATTTTTATTGACTCTTTCTTATTTATTTTTAAATTGTCGTATACCCTTTTGAATACCATGTTTTTGACATCCTGTTATATTTTTTAATACAGTTATTGGACACCATAAACATTAAGAGTTGATGTATGTATTCTTAGTAAAGACAAGAAAAATGACAGATAAAGGGTGGTTAAAATTTCAAGGGCCGATGTTGCTTTTGAATAAAACACAAACAATTTAGGAAATTATTGTAATTTTATTTTATTATGATATATTGGTATTACTCAATTATGTATGGAACAAAAAATCGGCCATATGGGCCCCGCGACCTCGGTGGCACACCTTCATCCGATGGTCCAAATTTTCGATGACGCTGAAGCATAATGGATGTTCTATGCCGTTAATGTGCCGAATTATCTCATCCTTTAGCTCTTGAATTGTTGCTGGCTTATGGACGTACACCTTTTCTTTCAAATAACCCCAAAGAAAAAAGTCCAACGGTGTCAAATCACATGATCTTGGCGGCCTATTGACATCGCCATTACGTAAGATAACACGACCATTGAATTTGTTGCGCAAAAGAGCCATTGTTTCGTTAGCAGTTCGTTATCATCTCACGATAGCGAACACCATTCACAGTAACTGCCTGACCGGCCTCATTTTGGAAAAAATACGGCCCGATGATGCCGCCAGCCCTTAAACTGCACCAAACAGTCACTCTTTGTGGGTGCATTGGTTTTCGACAATCACTCTTGGATTCTCATTCGCCCAAATGCGGCAGTTCTTTTTATTAACGAATCCACTGAGGTGAAAATGTGCCTCATCACTGAAGATGATTTTCTTCGAAAATTGATCATCCACTCTTGCCATTTCTTGGAACCATTCTGCCCATTCACGACGTCCATGGTTCAAATTGAGTAAGTCTGATATGAAACCACATCCATATCTTCCAATTCGGGCCATAAAAAGTTCGTTATCATCTCACGATAGCGAACACCATTCACAGTAACTGCCTGACCGGCCTCATTTTGGAAAATATACGGCCCGATGAAGCCGCCAGCCCTTAAACCGCACCAAACAGTCACTCTTTGTGGGTGCATTGGTTTTCGACAATCACTCTTGGATTCTCATTCGCCCAAATGCGGCAGTTCTTTTTATTGACGAATCCACTGAGGTGAAAATGTGCCTCATCACTGAAGATGATTTTCTTCGAAAATTGATCATCCACTGTTGCCATTTCTTGGAACCATTCTGCCCATTCACGACGTCCATGGTTCAAATTGAGTAAGTCTGATATAGAGAAATGTCAAATAAAATTCGGAAAAAAACTTGGCGTTTAGGTATGGTATATTTTTTACGCGTGGTGCCTCACATTCCATCCCAGCAAAAAAAGCGTCGCCAAAAAAGTAATGAAAATGTTCTTTTTGGATCCGGAAGTGGTGCAAAATTGTCGCAGAAGCGATGAATTTAACATGATCCTTAATTTAAAAAAAAAAATACAAAATACTCCAAATTGGTCATATCCTATACTTGAAGATTTTCTCTAGCCCAAAAAATTATATATCTCAGTTTTTCTTTGCTTTAATGAAAACTTGTTTTACTTCAAAGACATAAGATTTTAACGAAAGGTCTCAAATTACAAGCAGTCTTGTCCTAAATTTAATGAGAAGATTATGAACTTTCTATTAACTAAAATTTATTTTTTTTAAAGAAATTTTCCTTTACAATTTCGTGATCTAATATTTAAGTTGGGTAATCCTTCATATTAGGTCAATATCATTGTCAATGCATTCTTGCCAATTTAGATTTATTGTACCTGCAAGTCTATTTGGTAATGGAAATTCTTCAATAAGATGGAAATTAAAACGGGCTGGCCCCCTAACTGATATGAGGAGACTTCCACATTCACTCTTTGCGAAAAAACATACGTTAATCATTTATACTCTTTTGTATTTTATCTAGCCAATACAGTACATATTCGTTGATTTGAGTTCCATTTCTGCTATGTAGACACTTTTTTTGGCTTGGATTTCTTTTTCATAGCCATAAAGTTAATTTTGTTTATTTTCTTTTTTTTTAACATTTTCCTCTCAGAACAATTCTTTGTATACTGTCATGGTGTATGGCTCGAAAAGATTTTTGCTCAAAAATGCAAAGGAAGTCATGAGGCAGTCAAATGGTGACAAGGATGGACTGAAGGGCAAAAAAAATTGGAACAGAGAGACAGATTGGACAAAACCCAATGGAAAATATGATAAAAAGAATTTGAGAAGAAAAAACCCATTTCTTTTTGGTTTATTTTTTTTTTAAGAACGACGTTTCAAATTGTCTCTTAGCACTGGCCCACTACATTTTGGATCCTTATGCAAATACACTTTAGGAAAATGAATTAAATTTTGTCGGTCTCTGTCTCCCTCTCTGGACCAAATGGACTTTGGGTAAAATCGTTTTTGGTTTGTGTTTTTATTCATTTGATAACAGGAAACATGTTGCTTGCAGGCTTTTAATGAAGTGTCGATTTTCACAGAGGCGTTTTTTTTCTTTTCGGCACATTCAATTTCCATAGACAATGTGAACAAGTTCAATTTAAGGTCATTTCAATTATCCCTGAATATTATGGTGGTGTTAAGGTTTTTTTTTCTGTTGCACTATATCCAATGTTTTACATTTTTGAAATAATGAGGAAATAAATATGTATGTAGATGATCTGTTGTTTTCATCAATATAACCCTGCTCGATTATGATTAATTAATCGAATTAAAAAATTCATTTTTAATTAAATTGGGTCATAAGGCCATTGCCGCTTGTCTGTCAATCAATTGCTTATATAACTCGATGGCTAATTGATGAGCGTTGATGAGTTCAAAAAATCGAATGAAATAAATTTGCTTGATAATGACTATGGCTTGCTTTTGTGTCATCGAAAATTTATATAATGATATGTCAACATAACAAAATATAAAACAGATGTTAAGGAGTCCAATGGAGCATGGATTTTTCCTCAGAATCGTTGTAAGCAAAATGGAGTTGAGCATTGTTATTGTAGATATCAGTTCACTTTAAAATACTCTCCCCAATAGAATTGGGAACTCATTAGAATACACACCGAACATATATATAAACAGTGAACAGTTTTGCCAGTATTGGGGATTTTCCCAAAATCGAAGGTATATTTTAGTGTATGGAGACGAAATTTTTGAGTTTGGGATTTGGTGGGGAAGTTCCAGAAATTTGGGGCTTTTTGTAGGGAGTTTTCGTAAACCGTTCAGTAATCAGTTTTAGAGCTACGGGTTATATGAAGACCGAAACTTATGTACCCTCCACCATGTATTGCGTAGAAACTTCTTCTAAACACTGCCATCCACAATCGAATTACTTGGGTTGTGGTAACGCTTGCCGATGGCAAAGTATCTTAAAACCACCTAACACCGTCTTCTAAATTGTAAGTAAGTCCATACGTGGTATATATTAAATTAAAAAAGTCCGATTAAATACGTATATAATTCAGTTTGACAAAATTTTCTATAGAAACATACTTTTGACAAGAAATAAAATTTTACAACATTTTCTATAGAAATAAAATTTTGACAAAATTTTCTATAGAAATAAACTTTTGACAAAATTTTCTAAAGAAATAAACTTTTGACAAAATTTTCTGAAGAAATAAAATTTTGACAAAATTTTCTATAGAAATAAAATTTTGACAAAATTTTCTATAGAAAAAAATTTTGACAAAATTTTCTATAGAAAAAAATTTTACAAAATTTTCTATAGAAATAAAATTTTGACAAAATTTTCTATAGAAATAAACTTTTGACAAAATTTTCTATAGAAATAAAATTTTAACAAAATTTGCTACAGAAATAAAATTTTGACAAAATTTTCTATAGAAATAATATTTTACAAAATTTTCTATAGAAATAAAATTTTGACAAAATTTACTGTAGAAATAAAATTTTGACACAATTTACTGTAGAAATCAAATTTTGACAAAATTTTCTACAGAAATAAAATTTTGACAAAATGTTCTATAGAAATAAACTTTTAACAAAATGTTCTATAGAAATAAAATTTTAACAAAATTTGCTACAGAAATAAAATTTTGACAAATTTCTTTAGAAATGAAATTTTGATAGATTATTTTTGGTTCGAGTGGCAACCATGATTATGAACCGATATGGACCAATTTTTGTGTGATTGAAGATGGGCTATATATAACAATGGACAATGGATAGTCTAAGTGAGTCTGAAACTTAATCGGGCTGCCACTTTAACCTAACATAACTACACCCTCAAAAAAAATCGCTTCTTTAACATATGTTCCAAACATATTTTGCAGGAAGCACATATATTATTGGATACTGCCGAAACATTAATATGTTTGTTTTATGTGAACATATTATATGTTTGGAAGCATTTTGAGTCCAAAAATATCATATGCTTGGAAGAATTTTTCCCAAAGACGATTGTGCTCATTGCCTAACATACTCGTAATTTTCACTTTCACGAAATATTTTAGTTCTTGGCACCTTTTTCTGTAATACAAATAATGTTGAAGAAATTATTCACTTTTATAATTTTTTTTAAATTTTACTCTCAAGGCGAAAACATATGCTGTTTGTTTTTCAAATGTATATTCTCCTGGTTCCGAATGTCTATTCTCTTTATTCAAATTAAATAATATTTAGACTTAAGCATATCAAATTTTTGGCCTTATCATAAAACAGTTTTCCGCAACAACATTCAAGCAGTTTCACAGAAATTGTTCTCTTTTGATTCTTTCGCTGTGTTATGTTATCTTTTGTCAACTCTTCCGGTTTCCATCTCTATTTCTTTCTCTATAATCTCTCTGTCGCTTTGAATAAAATATCACAACATATGTATGTTTAGTTGAAATTTGTAAATGTATATATGTTTGCATTCACACATATGATTTTTATGAAACATTCATGCCCCAAACATAATATATTCTAACATATTAATATAGATGTCCCAAACATTTAGTGTTACTTTAGGAACATTACATGTTTGCACTTAAATATATTGTATTTTAAAATTGTGCCCAAAACACATTTTGTTTATATCGGAACATATGAAAAACATATTTTTCTAACAGTTTATAGACCGATATGGACCAATTTTGGTATTGTTGTTAACGGCCATATACTAACACCACGTTCCAAATTTGAACCGGATCGGATGAAATTTGCTCCTCCAAGAGGCTCCCGAGGTCAAATCTGGACAACGGTTTATATGGAAGCTATAAATATGGCCCATTTGCAACATCCGACCTACATCAATAACAACTACTTGTGCCAACTTTCAAGCCGATAGCTTGTTTCGTTCGGAAGTTAGCGTGATTTCAACAGACGGACGGACGGACATGCTTTGATCGACTCAGAATTTCACCACGACCCAGAGTACTCGTATATATACTTTATGGGGTATTAGAGCAATATTTCGATGTGTTACAAACGGAATGACAAAGTTAATATACCCCCATCCTATGGTGGAGGATATAAATATCGTCCTCTTTATTCCATGGCATTGATTTTGGGGGCTTATTTCGTAAGGACTCGGGTCGAAGTGTTGGACCCTTATCTGCGTACATCACTGAAACATATCCAATACATATAGAACAGAGTTCATATCGGGCCAACAACGCAATATTGATCGATCACCCAATTTTAACTCTTGACTATTTAGAACTAAATTTTAATTCACTAATACACATGTAGACCGAACTCCCACAAGCATTTAGAAGACAATTTGCATAAAATAAAAATACGATGACTATACCTACACCCTCACAAAAAATCGCTTCTTTAACATATGTTCCAAACATATTTTGCAGGAAGCACATATATTATTGGATACTGCCGAAACATTAATATGTTTGTTTTATGTGAGCATATTATATGTTTGGAAGCATTTTGAGCCAAAAATATTATATGCTTGGAAGAATTTTTCCCAAATTTTTTCCCAAAATTAATTTTCACTTCCACGAAATTTTTTAGTTCTTGGCACCTTTTTCTGTAATACAAATAATGTTGAAGAAATTATTCACTTTTATAAATTTTTTAAATTTTACGTTTCGCCTGCACGGAGAATCGAACCGAGGACCATACAGTTTGTAAGCCAACACACTATCCACTGGGCTACGTAGCTGTTATAGTCACCATTAGATAATTATCGTTATAAGTTACATTTATATAGCATAGTTTGCAGCGCCCACGAGCCCATGCAAACATAACATTATTTAATAGAAACATACATTTGTTTGCCACGTGGAGCAGTGGTTAGCATGTCTGCCTTGCATGCAAAGGGTCGTGGGTTCAATTCCTGCTCCGACCGAACACTTTTTTTATTTACACATGTATATTTATACTATATTAAATTTTTATAATGAAACTTGGAAACTTAAAGATTTATACTCAGTAACAGTGCTTGATATAAACGAAATTGACTGATTTTTGGATAAAATATTATTTTTTATTGCAAAAATAACAACAAAAACTGTTTTTGGTACAAAACTTTAAAATTTGGAAGGAATTCAAAAACTCTAACAAAAGAAGAACGTGGAGTCGAGTATAAACATGCATAAATAATTTTATAATATAAACATAAATTTATTTAGGCGTGAACAGTTTTTTACTAGCATTTAACACCATCGCTCTAAAATGCCTTTTATTTTTCTTTTTAAAGAAAATAAACTTTTTAAATTGTTTTAGCTGTAAACTCGAACTTAATGCCCGCTTTTATATTTGAAGGTGTCCGTCAACTCCTCGTGGACTACTTATTAATAAAGAGGAACTAAACTTTGTTTTTATACATTTTACTGTGTAATTTTTCACTATTTCCTCCTTATTTCATTTTACTGTCCCAACTCTAAAAAGAGTATAGTGCCCTTTCGTTATTTTTATGAAGACCCCTGATTTCTTTTAACGAACCATAATGCCAAAATGATAAACAAAACACATGTCCACACATACATAAAATGCTCCTCTCAAGGCGAAAACATATGCTGTTTGTTTTTCAAATGTCTATTCTCTTGGTTACGAATGTCTATTCTCTTTATTCAAATTAAATAATATTTAGACTTAAGCATATCAAATTTTTGGCCTTATCATAAAACAGTTTTCCGAAACAACATACAAGCGGTTTCACAGAAATTGTTCTCTTTTGATTCTTTTGCTGTGTTATGTTGATATCTTTCGTCAACGCTCCCGGTTTCCATCTCTATTTCTTTCTCTATACTCTTTCTGTCGCTTTGAATAAAATATCACAACATATGTATGTTTAGTCGAAATTTGTAAATTTATATATGTTTGCATTCACACATATGATTTTTATGAAACATTCATGCCCCAAACATAATATATTCTAACATATTAACATAGATGTCCCAAACATTTAGTGTTAGTTTAGGAACATTACATGTTCGCACTTAAATATATTGTGTTTTAAAATTGTGCCCGAAACACATTTTGTTTATATCGGAACATATGAAAAACATATTTTTCTGACAGTGTATAATTAATTTAGATGAGGGATTTTATCTTCATCTTATTGTAATTCGTAAACAGGCATTACAATATGGACATAATACGGATTTTCTATAGCAGGGCCTATTCCTTTACTTAAAGAAAGAAAAAAAAACTTATTGGGTATTTTTGTGGAGAATTTTAATTTAAATTGGAGATTTTTGGGGACGAAGGTGTCCCAATTCGGGGACAAGAGCCAGGAAAATACTGGCAACACTGACAGTAAAACCTTTCAGAAGTGGACACCCACGGTCACCTAAATTATGTCCACATTTGAGATGTGTACACACTGAAAAAAAAAATTGTCGTGAGGCCAAAGATTTCATGTCCTTAAAATACGAATGCATATTTTGCTTGTTTTTTTCTTTGTCCAATAGTCGATAAACTTTTCAATTAAGTCGTATTGTCCTTATAATTAAGTGATTTGACTTAGAAATGGGTATCATAATATGGAAGACAAATTTTTTGGGATAAGGTTAACTTGACTTTAAAAATTCAGAAAAATTCTTTAAAATTAATGAAATTGTCTTTAAATTTGTGGTATTTTTGCATCTTGACTACAAAGCAAAAAATCATTCAAAAATAGGACATGTTTTTCAACACTTTATTTTAAGGACGGTTTTTACTTGAAACATAGCATAATTTCTACTGGAAGTCGAATCTGAATTTGGAAAATAAAGTTGTCGTTAACTCGTTTTTAAAGGACTTTGATAGCATATGAAGAAAAAAAGCTGAAAAAAACGAAAAATTACAATTTACTTCCTAGAAGCAAGAACACAAAACCTAAATTTAAAAGAAAATTGTGTCTTTAAAGTATCCTTACTTGTATTCTCAGCTTCTTTGGCTCGGAATCAATACCAAAATTTTTAAAGTAGAGAAAAAATCTTTGGAACCGGACATGGTTTTTTTCCGTGCAGCTGTGATAGGTTAGTTTAATGTGTTAATAAAGGAAATGTCTCACGCCGATTATCCACTTTTAACAGATGTCTGCCTTACAGAATATCCAAGTTTGAGAGGTTTCACTGTATATACTTCCGAAACAAAAACAAAAAAATCAATATGCAATAAACCACAAGCCTACCCAACTATCTGTTCTTTTAAATGCCTACGTTTGCATTAGTCATTTTCAAAATTCATTAGGAATAATTATTCTTATAGTCACGTACAACACTCCACAACTGTAATATTTACCCTTGTGTAATTTTTATAAATTTAATCATTACGTAATTGGTTGCAAATATACGAAGGTTATATTAAAACCATTTGAAATCCATCTCTTTTCTAAACCTATAATTCATTCATATGTACATATATAAATAAATCAGACATATGCCATGCAGACAATGATACTCTATGGATGTTGGTAATAGGGCTTCAGAGTTCTAATGTAATGGCAAGAATATGCCTATAAAACCATCTATACAATGGAAAAAATTACCGTGTTGCAAAGTACGAATCGTAAACAGAATCAAAAAGTCCACTTTTCAAAATTTTAACTTTTTTAAAAATTTGGAAAAATTGAGGTTTTGAGTTTTTAACTTTTTTTTAATTGACAACAAAACAGAATGAAAATAAATACAATAAATGCAATAATGAAATGAAAATAACACTAATATTTTAAGAAACTACAATTTTTGTACTTATGACAAAATGTTTTTCAGTGCATATGGAAAAACGACAATACGACTATACATGTGTATGTGTATGTCAAATAAAATTTTTAAAATAATATTACAAAAATGAAAATGTCTAAACAAATATTATTTTGAGCCGCAACTGCATCAGACAGACATGTTTTGTTCTTTTCTATGCAAATGACCGCAATATGCTCCAATAAAAGTTAGGGACATATAAAAATAGGTAAAAATCAAATACTAGTCAGGTCTGCAACACCAGCTAATAAAAGCAATAATCATTAGATATACCACAAAATTCCTCATTGGTTTTATAACACCAAAGCCAGAACTGAATGAATGGATCTAGCCATTCAAATTTATTTTGCTAAAGTACAACGAAATATTCATTAAGGAAGTAAAACTGAATTAAATTAAAATTAAACAAATAAAATTAAAATGAAATTTTAAATTTAAATTTAAACTTAAAAAAAGATTGAACTAAGAAGAGCGGGAACATTAACAATCCCAGCCAACCGAATTCACATCGTAACACAGGAAAGTAAAAATGAGGTTCACGTGTAATGCACAGAGGGTTTAGTGAATTCACAGAATTTAGTTTACTTCTCTCGACAATATTTTATTTCTATACAAAAATTTTTCAATATTTTATTCTATAGAATTTGTTTTTTTTTTTTCAAAATTTTATTCCTATAGAAAATTTTGTCAAAATCTTATTTCTATAGGAAATTTTGTCACAATTGTATTTCTATAGAAAATTTTGTCAACATTTTATTACTATGGGAAATTTGGTCAAAATTTTATTTCTATAGAAAATGTTGTCAACATTTTATTAGAATACGAAATTTTGTCAAAACTTTATTACTATACGAAATTTTCTCAAAATTTTATTGCTACATGACATTTTATCAACATTTTATTACTACACGAAATTTTGATAACATTTTATTTCTATAAGAATTTTTGTCAACATTTTATTCCTATAGAAAATTTTGTTTAAAATTTTTTTTCTACAGGAAATATTCGCCAAATTTAATTTCTAGGAAATTTACTCAAAATTGTATAAATATACGAAATTTTGTCAAAATTGTAGTACTAAAGGGTGATTCTTTTGAGGTTAGGATTTTCATGCATTAGTATTTGACAGATCACGTGGGATTTCAGACATGGTGTCAAAGAGAAAGATGCTCAGTATGCTTTGACATTTCATCATGAATAGACTTACTAACGAGCAACGCTTGCAAATCATTGAATTTTATTACTAGAAAAGTTGGCAGAAAATCCGCTTTTTTATCGACAAATTTTGTTCAGCGATGAGGCTCATTTCTGGTTGAATGGCTACGTAAATAAGCAAAATTGCCGCATTTGGAGTGAAGAGCAACCAGAAGCCGTTCAAGAACTGCCCATGCATCCCGAAAAATGCACTGTTTGGTGTGGTTTGTACGCTGGTGGAATCATTGGACCGTATTTTTTCAAAGATGCTGTTGGACGCAACGTTACGGTGAATGGCGATCGCTATCGTTCGATGCTAACAAACTTTTTGTTGCCAAAAATGGAAGAACTGAACTTGGTTGACATGTGGTTTCAACAAGATGGCGCTACATGCCACACAGCTCGCGATTCTATGGCCATTTTGAGGGAAAACTTCGGAGAACAATTCATCTCAAGAAATGGACCGGTAAGTTGGCCACCAAGATCATGCGATTTGGCGCCTTTAGACTATTTTTTGTGGGGCTACGTCAAGTCTAAAGTCTACAGAAATAAGCCAGCAACTATTCCAGCTTTGGAAGACAACATTTCCGAAGAAATTCGGGCTATTCCGGCCGAAATGCTCGAAAAAGTTGCCCAAAATTGGACTTTCCGAATGGACCACCTAAGACGCAGCCGCGGTCAACATTTAAATGAAATTATCTTCAAAAAGTAAATGTCATGGACCAATCTAACGTTTCAAATAAAGAACCGATGAGATTTTGCAAATTTTAGGCGTTTTTTTAAAAAAAAAAGTTATCAAGCTCTTAACAAATCACCCTTTATAAGATATTTTGTCAAAATTTTATTACTATACGAAATTCCGTTAAAATTTTCTTTCTATACAAAATTTTGTCAACATTTTATTTCTTAGAAAATTTTGTCAAAAGTTTATTTCTATTGAAAATTGTATTTTAGAGAAATTGTTGTCAAAATTCTATTTCTTTAGGAAATTTTGTTAAAATTTCATTTCTGTAGGAAATTTTCTCAAAATGTCAGTTCTATGGGACATAATATCTCAATAGAAAATGTTGTAAAAATTTTATCTTTATAGAAAACTTTGTCAAAATTTTATCTATGGAAAATTTTGTCAACATTTTATCTCTATAGAAAATTTTGTCAAAATTTTATCTCTATAGAAAATTTTGTCTAAATTTTATCTCTATAGAAAATTTTGTCAAAATTTTATCTCTGTAGAAAAGTTTGTCAAAATTTTATCTCTATAGAAAATTTTGTCAAAATTTTATGTCTATAGAAAATTTTGTCACAATTTTATCTCTATAGAAAATTTTGTCACAATTTTATCTCTATAGAAAATTTTGTCAAAATTTTATCTCTATAGAAAATTTTGTCAAAATTTTATTTTAATAGAAAATTTTGTTAAAATTTTATTTATATAGAAAATTTTGTCAAAATTTTCTTTCTATAGAAATTTTTGTTAAATTTTTATTAAAAAAAATTGTCAAAATTTTATTTTAATAGAAATTTTTGTCAAAATTTTATTGTAATAAAAATTTTTGTTAAAATTTTATTTCTATAGAAAATTTTGTCAAACTTTTATCTCTATAGAAAATTTTGTCAAAATTTTATCTCTATAGAAAATTTTGCCAAAATTTTATCTCTATAGAAAATTTTGTCAAAATTTTATCTCTACAGAAAATTTTGTCAAAATTTTATGTCTATAGAAAATTTTGTCAAAATTTTATCTCTATAGAAAATTTTGTCAAAATTTTATCTCTATAGAAAATTTTGTCAAAATTTTATCTCTATAGAAAATTTTGTCAAAATTTTTTCAAAAGTTTATCCCTATAGAAAATTTAGTCAAAATTTTATCTCTATAGAACATTTTGTCAAAATTTTATCTCTATAGAAAATTTTGTCAAAATTTTATCTCTATAGAAAATTTTGTCAAAATTTTATCTCTATAGAAAATTTTGTCAAAATTTTATCTCTATAGAAAATTTTGTCAAAATTTTATCTCTATAGAAAATTTTGTCAAAATTTTATCTCTATAGAAAATTTTGTCAAAATTTTATCTCTATAGAAAATTTTGTCAAAATTTTATCTCTATAGAAAATTTTGTCAAAATTTGATCACTATAGAAAATTTTGTCAAAATGTTATCTCTATAGAAAATTTTGTCAAAATTTTGTCCTAAAGAAAATTTTTTCAAAATTTTATCTCTATAGAAAATTTTGTCACAATTTTATCTCTATAGAAAATTTTGTCACAATTTTATCTCTATAGAAAATTTTGTCAAAATTGTATCTCTATAGAAAATTTTGTCAAAATTTTATTTTAATAGAAAATTTTGTTAAAATTTTTTTATATAGAAAATTTTGTCAAAATTTTCTTTCTATAGAAATTTTTGTTAAATTTTTATTAAAAAAAATTGTCAAAATTTTATTTTAATAGAAATTTTTGTCAAAATTTTATTGTAATAAAAATTTTTGTTAAAATTTTTATTTCTATAGAAAATTTTGTCAAAATTTTATCTCTATAGAAAATTTTGTCAAAATTTTATTTTGATAGAAAATTTTGTCAAAAATTTATCTCTATAGAAAATTTTGTCAAAATTTTATCTCTATAGAAAATTTTGTCAAAATTTTATCTCTATAGAAAATTTTGTCAAAATTTTATCTCTATAGAAAATTTTGTCAAAATTTTATCTCTATAGAAAATTTTGTCAAAATTTTATCTCTACAGAAAATTTTGTCAAAATTTTATGTCTATAGAAAATTTTGTCAAAATTTTATCTCTATAGAAAATTTTGTCAAAATTTTATCTCTATAGAAAATTTTGTCAAAATTTTATCTCTATAGAAAATTTTGTCAAAATTTTATCTCTATAGAAAATTTTGTCAAAATTTTATCTCTATAGAAAATTTTGTCAAAATTTTATCTCTATAGAAAATTTTGTCAAAATTTTTTCAAAAGTTTATCTCTATAGAAAATTTTGTCAAAATTTTATCTCTATAGAAAATTTTGTCAAAATTTTATCTCTATAGAAAATTTTGTCAAAATTTTATCTCTATAGAAAATTTTGTCAAAATTTTATCTCTATAGAAAATTTTGTCAAAATCTTATCTCTATGGAAAATTTTGTCAAAATTTTATCTCTATAGAAAATTTTGTCAAAATTTTATCTCTATAGAAAATTTTGTCAAAATTTTATCTCTATAGAAAATTTTGTCAAAATTTTATCTCTATAGAAGATTTTGTCAAAATTTGATCTCTATAGAAAATTTTGTCAAAATTTGATCTCTATAGAAAATTTTGTCAAAATTTTATCTCTAAAGAAAATTTTGTCAAAATTTTATCTCTATAGAAAATTTTGTCAAAATGTTATCTCTATAGAAAATTTTGTCAAAATGTTATCTCTATAGAAAATTTTGTCACAATTTTATCTCTATAGAAAATTTTGTCAAAATTTTATCTCTATAGAAAATTTTGTCAAAATTTTATCTCCATGGACAATTTTGTCAAAATTTTATCTCTATAGAAAAGTTTTATCAAAATTTTATCTCTGTAGAAAAGTTTGTCAAAATTTTATCTCTATAGAAAATTTTGTCAAAATTTTATCTCTATAGAAAATTTTGTCAAAATTTTATCTCTATAGAAAATTTTGCTAAATTTTATCTCTATAGAAAATGTTGTCAAAAATTTTATCTCTATAGAAAATTTTGCCAAAATTTTATCTCTATAGAAAATTATGCCAAAATTTTATCTCTACAGAAAATTTTGTCAAAATTTTATCTCTATAGAAAATTTTGTCAAAATTTTATCTCTATAGAAAATTTTGTCAAAATTTTATCTCTATAGAAAATTTTGCTAAATTTTATCTCTATAGAAAATTTTGTCAAAATTTTATCTCTATAGAAAATTTTGTCAAAATTTTATCCCTATAGAAAATTTTGTCAAAATTTTACCTCTATAGAAAATTTTGTCAAAATTTTATCTCTATAGAAAATTTTGTCAAAATTTTATCTCTATAGAAAATTTTGTCAAAATTTTATCTCCATAGAAAATTTTGTCAAAATTTTATCTCTATAGAAAATAAAGTTAAATTGGCTTTAATGAATCCTGGTTTTGAGTGCACTCTTCTAGTTTGGTCGCCATATAATTTTCAGCTGAAATCGAAACAGTAATGAGAGATTCAAAAGGAAACTAAATCTAAATTAATTTGTTATTAAATATAAAATAAAGTTATACAATTTTAAATTAAAATTTAGTTTGAAAACTTAATTTAAATTAAAACAATATAACCAATGAGATCGTCTTGTCCAATTTAGAATGCCTACTTTTTACCGCATTTATCCTATTCGTTTTTAAATCAAAACTAATTTATTGGCTTTTTGACCTATATTGCAAAAGAAAATAAAAAACAAAAAATCCAACCTTATTCCCAAACGAACATAAATATATGTATAGTAGATATCTACCCTCCATTGTGTGATGATATAAAAAAGTATGTATGTTTAATTCGTCCATATGTTAGGACAAATGATAGCAGAGCAACATAAAGTGAATCCATAGAAATGAAACCACCTTTTTCATTTCGGCTATAATGGCAAACTGAAATTGAGGAATGTCCCTCCTCCATCAAATGATGAATGAAATGCAATTTAAATTTCAATTCTTCGCAAGTGCTTGCTGTTGACACAATTAAACATTTAAGTGACATCTGTGAGCTATGCAAAAAAAGAAGAAACTGAAACGACAACGAGAAAAAAAATCCACTTAATTCGATAACAAATGTAGTTTGGAAAAGGAATGTTTTTTGTATTATATTTTTGTTCTTCGTTCCATTTTTGCTCCAATTGTTTTTTTCTTGCAATGTGTATTTATATGTTAAATGTTTAACATATATCCATGGTAAATACTCTGTGATTGTTGAAAAGTAAATTTTTATTAGCTGAATAAACACAAAGCAATTGAACAATGGATCAGCACAGTATAGGATATTCAGTCCTTAAGCGAAAATCATGCACTTTTAGTGGCAAGAGCTTGTTTTTTTCTTCTTCTCTCAATCGAGAAATTGAACAACCAATTCATTTTTAATTTAATTTAGTTATCATATACAAAACTATTTAATTTAATTAAAACTGTAACTGGTTCAGGCAAGATTCAGAAACCATCTTCACGATTAACATTGTTCAAATCAAAATAGATAGGAAATAGCATCAAACGTTACAATCAGTTTAGGTTTGTTCGAATTGGCTAACTTTGGAATTTCAAAAGGCTGACAATGAGATTAGAGATAAAATTTTGATAAAATTTTCTATAGAGATAAAATTTTGACAAAATTTTCTATAGAGATAGAATTTTGACAAAATAAAAGAGATACAATTTTGACAAAATAAAGGAGATAAAATTTTGAAATTTTTCTATGGAGATAAATTTTTGACAAAATTTTCTATAGAGATAAAATTCTGACAAAATTTCCTATAGAAATGAAATTTTGACAAAATTTCCTATAGAAATGAAATTTTGACAAAATTTAGAGATAAAATTTTGACAAAATAAAACAACAATTTTGACAAAATAAAGGAGATAAAATTTTGACAAAAATTTTAATTGAGATACAATTTTGACAAAATTTTCTATAGAGGTAAAATTTTGACAAAATTTTCTATAGAGATAAAATTTTTACAAAATAAAGGAGATAAAATTTTGAAAATTTTTCTATGGAGATAAAATTTTGACAAAATTTTCTATAGAGATAAAATTTTGGCAAAATTTTGTATTGAAATTAAATTTTAACAAAATTTCCTATAGAAATTAAATTTTGATAAAATTTTCTATAGAAAAGAAATTTATTGTTGTTTTTGATCTCAGCTTAAAGCCATGCATTGACTAAACTACAAGTGTAGCTTAACCAACAGAGGAAAAGTATGCTTGTCAAATTTATTTGGGCAAAGCCCTATAGACTGCAAGATGGTTGGATATACAGCTGTTTCGGAATTACCACATTCCTCATCAGCATCCTCTACTTGCAGCAAAACTATCAACCAATTATCAGAATAAATTCGGGTAATTCACTCAACCCAAAGTGAACTACACTTGAACCTCCCGAAAAAGCGTTTGATAGTCGGCTACTGCCTAAACAAATTTGCCAGCATATCTCTCAGTAATGCTGGTGACATTTCTGAGGGTTTCAAAGCTTCTCCAGCGGACCTGGAAAATGTTGTTTCAAATGAAACGAGAAACACGAAGAGCGATCATGGAATGGTATATGGAACATTTTTGAAATGGTCACAGGAGCTTTCTATCGAACTCAATTGATGCATTTGAGCCAAGCATTGCGTGTTAAACGAAATCTTCGAAATCTTGCGAACATTTTTGGATTATATGTATGTAAAATTATTTCCATTTCCAAAACCTACATGTTTAAGAAAGTAGCCACATAAAGGGGTTGTTTACGTTAAATAAAGTTTCTTTATATCGACTCGTGGGTGCTCAAAGCTATTCTATATAAATATAACTGTTTGACTGTATGCGTTGCTGATAATAACAGCTACGTAGCCCAGTGGAGAGTGTGTTGGCTTACAAACGGTATGGTCCGCGATTCGATTCTCTATCCAGGCGGAAGGTTAAATTTAAAAATTTTATGAAATCGAATAATTTCTTCTACATTGTTTGTATTACAGAAAAAGGTGCTTAGAACTAACTAAACCTCGTGGAAGTGAGAAAGATGTGACGGAAGATGCAATTAGGCAGAAATTTAGAATTTTTTTTTTGAGTTAGTCTTTATGAAATTGCTTTTACACACAAAAAGATATTTTTTGTCTTCAATCACGAAATTAATTGATCCAATTAATTTTTAATTGAAATGTCCTAATTGAAAGTCAATTAAAAATTAATTAATCCAATTAAAAAATTAATAGATACCATTAATTTTTGTGATTGTTTTTTGTTTCGATTTAAAAAAATTGTTGAATCAATTAAAATTTTAATTGAATATTTTTTAAAACTCAATTAAGATTTTAATTGGAAAAATTTTCATGAAATTTTTTTCTGTATACATACTGTAAAAGAATCAATGTTTATCACAAATACCTATACACTTTTCTTCCACACAAACTTCTTTACAGTGCAAAGCAAATGGAAAACGATATTTGTTTGTCAAAAAAACAATTCGTTGCCGCAGTAAATATTTTTAACTGACATTAGATATATAACATCATGGTAAGATTATTTTCCGTATCCAGATATTACGGTCCACATTGCCTTTAGGCGTTTCCAGATATTTCGGTCCACTTTGCCTTTAGGTGTTTCCTAATCGATTTTTATTTATAAACAACCACAAATTAACATCTTTTCCAAAATGTCATAAAGAAAACATTTCCTTAAGTGCAATCACTATTGGAAAATTAACTTCACGTTTGAATTTTCTAGCACAGCTAATTTTAATAACTGAACACTCAATAACGAACTAAGCGTAAGTGTTTACATGAACATTGGACTATTACTCATATCATGATTGAAAAGATAAATCTTTGGCGATATTAAACCATTTATTTAAATTAATTGAAATGTAAGAGTGGACATTTGTAGTTTCCTTGATTAATATTAATAATAGAGCTCTTTGGAGAGCGGGTCCATATAAAGCCGAGTCATACTCTATGAGTCAAAATAGCCCCTAAAGACATAAAAAAACATACAACCACAAAATGAAAAACTCTATTTAATGGACTAGTACCAGTTTGTTCATTCATTCAATTTAATACGAACACCTTTCCCTCACCATTCCGTTTGCACTACCATCAACTGGGTATATTATTTTTTTATTTTATAGATTGAGTGAAATTAGTCCCATAATATCTGGTGTTGTCGTTAGTGCTGCAGTCATCGAGAAAAAAATAGCTGATTCCCCAAACTATAGTCTCAATTCATAGTATCCCTGTTTCACATAAATTAATTACATCCAATGGAAATTTGTCACCATGCTCTGTAGTTGACTAATAAACTGCAATGATTATTGTTATTATTAATGTCGTTACAAACTATGATTGTAATTATTTATTAATTTCCATTACATATGGTTTTGAGATATTTTCTGTTTTTTTTTCTATTATGTTGTCATATTCATATGAAGCAAGAGAGCAAATTGGTAAGGCCTTCATAAATTAGGTTTATTGAAAATATACCAAATTATCAAATAAGGGTTAACCGGATTATAGGATATATTACAACGTGCTGAAAAGATGTTGTTTTTTTTGTTAGTGGGCATAAATAAAAGAACATCTAAAATTTTATGATCTGCATTAAAATACTTCAAGTTTGTATAAAATTATTTTTTTAGTTGTAATATTTTCTCTTTACTTACAAAAATTTTGGATTTTACAATTAGTTATTTTGAATAAGCTTATAGAATAAAAAGGATGTTCATTTAATTTTGACATTGTTCGGTTGAACGTCTGTCTATAAAAATATTTTACATACATTTTTGTTCTTATATATTTTTTAATATTTGTAGTTTTAGATAAATATTTAATAATTGATTTGCATGAAATTCTAAAAGATAGTTTATTAATATAAAATTAATTTTGCCGCAAATCACGAAAAATATGTGCATGGTACACTCAAAAAAAAGTGAACCCTCTATTTCACTAAAGCCAATTTAACTTTATTTTAGATCATGCAATTATTATGTTTGGAGAAAGTTTTCTTTACTCTAATAATTTTTTGCGTACGTTAGTTAAATGAACTGAAAAACGGGGAAACGCAAATGAAGCATAAAGATTTACTAATTTCGTACTTCCTACAAAATAGTTCATTATTTCTTTAAATTTGTAAATTTTACTACAAATGCACAAGTCTTAAACTTCGTATGGCACTAAGGACATTCTTGCAATTTTTAACTCAATTTTTTTCCTTCAAACTACAAACTTTTATTTAACAAGTGAAAAACAATTTATGTCTAATAAATTTTCTTCAATTTGTCGAAATATATTTATTTGTTTTTTGTGATATCGGCCTGATGTCAGCGTTTGTAATGCTGTTTAGTTACAATTTTCTAAAAATAATCTAAATTTTCTAAAATTAAGCAAAATTTGTCTTCCTGGTGGGTTCATTGTTGTAGTGAAAGACCACGGGAAAGACCAGTCGGAAAGAATTCGTACCGTCGAAAATTTCAAAAAAGCGTCATTCGCAATGGTGAACGACTATCGGCCGTTGTGGCGGCGGAGTTCTGGGGGCCAGTCGAAGACATAAGTTTTCAGCTGACCTCATTAGCAAGTATTTGGAATGACTTTTCATTGGTCGGTACCTAACCACTTTCGTGCAAGCGAAAAAACTGCTGGGCTTTATAAGTTGTATTACAATTTTACGGGCGAGTGCCTCTTGCTCAATAAAAAACAAAAATAAATAATTTTGATCTAGTAACATGGGCTGAAAAAGAAAAGTCAAGAAAAAAAATTGACAGGAAAAAAATTAGATAGTGAGTAGAGGAAAATTAGACATCATTAAAAGAAGAAGAAAAAAAAAAGAAAAAAACATTTTGGCGTTGGGCGCCATTTAATTTATGTGACGATCTACCGAATGGTTCCTTTCTCTTTTGAACTTGGCTACCTTGTGGCCCTGGCCGTGCTCAGACTGGGGCAGTTCTTGTCCAATTATCGAAAGTTGATGAAGGCTAAGTAAAAGATATCCAATATTGGGCTGACCATAATATCATCAAAGACGTCAGCAAGGAGGGCGGGTACAGAAAAGGGGTATCAAAATAACATCATATGCTACCCTAAAAATTTCACTGATACCTTCTATACTATATTCTTTCACTTTTTCCATAGCTACCTTTATAATTTTTCTTTTATGTGGACCAATCATAACCTTTCTCTGATGGACAAGAACTGCCCCAGACTGAGCACGGTCAGGGCCACAAGGTAGCCAAGTTCAAAGGAGAAAGGAACCATTCGGTAGATTATCACAGCTTTTCCCAGTCTAACTTTTTTTGTATCGGTGAGATCAATACACTCTTTGGAACTTCAATGGCTTTATGTCTAAGCTCATTTTTCACTATGTGTTGCATTCGTTCTCGCAATATGTTCAGTTCACGAGATAGTGTTTCACCAATTTGGCGTAGATTTTCTTCTCTGTTCTGTTCGGATCATGTCTGGTGTTGTACCGCTTTTTCCGTCCACTTTTTAACGCGATGCAACATTGTCAGTATCACGGTGGTACGAGACACAAAAGATTTATTAAGGTTTTAATATTGGAGGGCTCTAACGGTACCCAGCCAAATATTAAACAATCACACTATCACTCTCGTATTCCATCATGACCCTACGAGAAATGGATCAACCACAGAAACAGTACAGGACTAGTCCCTTGTGTGTATGGACCAGTCTCAGTTCTGGTCAAAACGAATGGAAGGGACCGCTCACTTTAACATGGGTTTGTCATTGACGGGGTAAATTTACATTTTAGGACGCGTCTTGGACTCATCCCAAAGGACACGTCCTGGGACAATTTAGCAGGAGCACCCCATAGACAAGTCCCCATTTAGATAACCAATTTGGGCATCCCAATCGAACCCGAAAGAAAAAAAAAAACTTTTAAAATATGTCGAACAATAGGTTATTCTGATGATTTCATTTCACTAAATGTGAAAATGCTTGATATTAAAATTTTAATGGATCTAAGATTTTAGTATCAAGAGAGTACGGAAATAAATAAATTGCGACTATTTAAAAATTGCAACTAACTGGAGCACAGGTACCAGTTCTGTGATAGGTCCGTCAGTGGAAATTTGCACCAGCAATAGATTAAAATGTTTCTGTAAGCTTGTACACCCAGAAAAAGGGGCTCTAATGCCAACTGAACTTTATTTTAATTCATGAAGATTAGTTGATTTTAGTTAAATTTTGCACAATATGAGTAAATGTTCCTTATTTGAATAATTTTTTGCTAACTTTAATGACGTGAACTAAAAATAAGAAAAAAAGTTGTATACAAATATAGTGCACAATTTTACTAAAAAATAAATTAGTTCATATTTTCCTCAAATGGCAGAAGTTTGCTAAAATTGAGTTCATAAGTCTCTCAAATGAATAAATTTTACTAAAATTGTACCTGTCTTGAACTTCGTACAGCGCTAAAGACATTTTAACAATTTTTAAATCCAATTTTTTCGTTCAACATATGAAATTTTTTTAAATTACAGAAAAAAAAAATTATTTAAAATAATTTTTCTTCAATTTGACAAAAAGTATTAACTTATTTGTAGCATGTTGCATTTAGAAAATTATTTTAGTTACAATTTTCTAAAATAAACCTACATTTTCTTCCACGGGGGGTTCACTTTTTTTTGGGTGTAGACAATAAAATGAACTGTCACTCAAATAAATCTTTTTAGAAATGATAACAAACTGAAGTTGATTGCAATATAATCAGTTACCAATTACAAACAAAATACAATCAAAAGCAATTAATTAAAAAGTGGCACAACATTGCAAAATGGTGGCACAAGATATTAAAAAAAAAGTATTGCATTTGATGACATAAACGTCAACACTTAAAAAAATTACACTAAAAAAAATTACACACAATATTCTTCCGATTGATCTGTGCTTCAATGCTAAATTCACGAATTCAATCTTTTCCAATCTTTTATTTTTCCGTCATACAATTTTTAAGAAATCACAGAAAATATTTTGCAAATATATTGAGATGTATCGGAGATATAGATATTTAACTAAAAAATTGAAATTGTCAATTTTGAAGTTGCAACAAAAACCGCGGGAATTTTATTTTCATTTTATATCTGGGCATACATTTTCGGGGAAAATCACTGACCCACTATGTAACACATCTCCTGGCATGACCCGAATGCAAAATCCTGTCTCTTGCACTTATATTTATATGTGCCGTCTTTGGTAAATATATAAAAGACACAGTCATTTGATAATTAATTTTCTTTTTTATTTAATAACGCCCCTTAAATATGATGATGTACTTTGTAATTTAGTTCGGTTTATCTGATATATCAAGTTATAATTGTCCCTATTCGATTTTCGCTTTTTCTTACATTTTTTTTTTTTAATCATTCGATTAGTTTTCTAATCAAAAAACAAATTGTGTATGTTAGGGTTTATCGAAAATCGATTATCCGATTGTTAAAACAAAAAAAATAATTTTTTTTTCTTTACGTTCCATTTCAATTTTTTCAGAAATGGAATAGTAGCCTAAATGATATTGCCTATAGAAGGAAAGTTACAACTAAAAATAATTTTTATTTTATTTATTTATATTAAAAATCAAAGACAATATACTTAGTATATTAATTCATATATAATACTCAATAAATTTTTAATTCACCAAATTCTACATTCTTTGCCCGTTGCAGACATATTCGATTTTGGCGAACAATTAAACGCCAATGAGAATTCTTCAAATTTAGACCAATTTCTTCTCACACGTATATCATGCATATCATGACCCAAATCAGTGGTAGCCACAGCCAATTCAGTAATTTTCTTTAAATCACCACATAAAAACTGTACCGAATTAACAAAGAAATATTGATCTTTGGTTAAATGGACTAAGGGAAATTCCAAATCTTCTTGCAAGGATTTAAAGAACTGATAGGCTACGCGCAGACCAGAAACATCAGCAATATTTTCCGATATAACTTCTGTAGCACTGGGTGTATAACAATGCATATGAGGTGTATAATGATGGCCGACTTGTGATCCTAGATAATCGTAGTTACTCCGGTAATCATAAACAATGTGAAATAGATCATAGGCATGTATAATTTCATGGGCTATAATGACTCCTAAGAGGGAATATTGATGTATGGCACTTAATTTTGGATCATACAGTGGCAATTGAAGATAACCATGGGGTATTAAAATGGCATTTTCGAAAATTTTCACAGGCGAAGAAGAACTCTGGGTGGTGGCATCAAGATGATAGACCTTCTCCGACACCGTGGTATTTTGCACCTTGAGGTTGTGATAATGCAATTGATTGGCAAAACGCAGTATATTCAAATGGGATTGTACAAAATCACTACGATTGATTTGTAATGGAGAATAGAATTCCTCTACATATTCCTCACTGCAGTTACGTGGTAAATTACCCACTTTCAATTGCATGCCATGCAGTTCCTTTAGAATAAAATGTTGCTCCTTTTTATTCAATTTTAAATGATTTTCTTCCACCAAGGATTCAAAAGATTTCTTTAAATTCGCAAAAATTTTATTCAAAGATTTTTCCATTTCCCCTCGTCTGCTCTTGAATATATTTTCCTCATACAGATAGTTCATGAAAAGTGGCATAAAACTACGTAAATATCGTATACAATTTCTAGGCTTGGAATGCGGTAAATCTCCATTGATGTGATACATAAATTTCAGCATAATATAATAGGCTATGGTTTCATTGGAATAATTGGCCAGGTGATCATTGAGATTAACAAAAAACTTGGGATCCCAAGCAAATGTTTGCACCATAACATTGTCCAAATTTTCTGTTGTATTTAGCACAATTTGAAAATATTTCATCCAATCTATAGAGGGTACCATATCCTGCAATTCTCTTAGAGTTTGCAAATGAAAATTATCTGCATAATTTCGTTTATCCGTTTCATTGAGATATTCATATCGGGCAAATTCATTGAGTAATCTTTCGAATTCTAAAAGTTCCCCGGTTAGACTATGACTTTCATTGTGATTGAGGCCAAAATTCATAAAAATCTGCTCTACATCTTCACGCTCCAAGGGTACAGTGGCATGATGTTGTGCTACCTCCAGAAAATATTCAGAACTATTACGGGGATTTACATTCACATTATGGGTTATGAAGACATTATTAAGGCCATATCCTCTTAATACAGCCATAACTTTAAGCCAATCAAAATTCGTTGAATTACTCCATTCGATTTCTTGATCTATGCTAAATATAGGCCATTTCATTTGCAATTCCTTATGTACGGCTGCCAAAAATGTATTCAATATCAAAATATCCAATTCCATACATGAATCATATAAATCTTTGGCCTTTGCATATACGCCCCTATTCCAGATGTCATTGTTATATGCATTCATCAGCAAATCTCGAAATTGTTGATTGACTTTATAATCCATATAACCCGGCATATCTATATAGTCATTGCTTTCATTATAATTCGTATGCCAATTACCACAAGCATAGGCATAGAAATCTTCACATGGATCCACTGACTTATTGAGGTTAGCCTCAATTAAATTTCCATAAAAATTATTAACATTTTTATTATTTGCTCCCAGTTTAGATTGGTGCTGTTGCTGATGCTGGTGACCAAATTGGATTATTATGAAAATTAAAATAATTTGTAGACCATAGGTCATGTCTGCTTTGGTCATTGCCTTTCTTTTTATTTCTAAACTTCACTATTCTTTGTTAGGTCTTTAAGTTGTCACTCCCAATGAAATACTAATGAAAACAGAACAGATCATTTCCTACTTCTCGCTCATCATCATAGTTGTGATAGGGCCAAACTTTAGATTGAATTTAATCAGTTCCTTTGCTGGTTTATCAGAATCAATGTTTTTTTTTTTGTGTTTCTGTATTCTGTATTCTCTTACATTGGTCATTGATTCTGTGCGTTGTTCATAGCTGTTCCTCATTTCATGTGGGCTTTCCTTATCACTTCTGGAATAATAATGTTCCACTTGAAAAGAGATATCGTATAGAAAACTATGAATGACATTATGATTGCAGTAAAAACTAGTCGTCCTATAGTATTCTGGTTTTATGTATACTCTGAAAAAATTGCATAGGAGCACAAAACAGCAACTAAGTTAAATTAAAACAAGTAAGGAAAGTCTAAAGTCGGACGGGGCCGACTATATTATACCCTGCACCACTTTGTAGATCTAAATTTTCGATACCATATCACATCCGTCAAATGTGTTGGGTGCTATATATAAAGGTTTGTCCCAAAATACATACATTTCAATATCACTCGATTTGGGCAGAATTTGATAGACTTTTACAAAATCTATAGACTCAAAATTTAAGTTGGCACTAGGCACTAGGGTGGAACACAATTTTAGTAAAAAAAATATGGGAAACATTTAAACATTTATTTATGATTTATCGCTCGATATATATGTATTAGAGTCGTTTTTACAACTTTTCGTCTAAGCAGTGGCGGAAAATGTTGGTATTTTGACCATTTTTGTCGAAATCAGAAAAACATATATATGGGAGCTATATCTAAATCTGAACCGATGTCAACCAAATTTGGCACGCATAGCTACAATGCTAATTCTACTCCCTGTGCAAAATTTCAACTAAATCGGAGTTAAAAATTGGCCTCTGTGGTCATATGAGCGTAAATCGGGCGAAAGCTATATATGGGAGATATATCCAAATCTGAACCGATGTCAACCAAATTTGGCACGCATAGCTACAATGCTAATTCTACTCCCTGTGCAAAATTTCAACTAAATCGGAGTTAAAAATTGGTCTCTGTGGTCATATGAGCGTAAATCGGGCGAAAGCTATATATGGGAGATATATCCAAATCTGAACCGATTTTGCAAGTTTCTCGAGACTCATAAAATATTCGGATGTACGGAATTTGAGGAAGATCGGTTGATATACACGCCAATTATGACCAGATCGGTGAAAAATATATATGGCAGCTATATCTAAATCTGAACCGAACCAAAATCAATAGGGATCGTCTTTGAGCCGAAACAGGACCCTATACCAAATTTTAGGACAATCGGACTAAAACTGCGAGCTGTACTTTGCACACAAAAATACATCAACAGACAGAAAGACGGACATACAGACAGAGGGACTTCGCTAAATTGACTCAGAATTTAATTCTAAGCCGATCCGTATACTAAAAGGTTGGTCTATGATTACTCCTTCTTGGCGTTATATATAAATGCACAAACTTATTATACCCTGCACCACAGTAGTGGTGAAGGGTATAAAGACTTGCAAAATAAATATATGGGTCTTTCCGAAGGCCTCGTACAAAAATAATTAAATAATTAAGATAACAGGTTGGCTGATAAGTCCCCGGTCTGACACATAGATGCCGTCGCTAGTATTAAATGCATATTATTCTTGTATAGTACCAACCTTCAAATGAGTCGTGTCAAAATTTGACGTCTGTAAGTCAATTAGTTTGTGAGATAGAGCGTCTTTTGTGAAAAAAAAATTGAAAAAAAAGGAATTTCGTGTTTTGATAAAATACTGTTTTCTGAAGGGAAACAATACAGTGGAAGAAAAAACTTGGCTTGATAATGAGTTTCCGGACTCTGCCCTAGGGAAATCAACAATAATTGATTGGCAAAATTCAAGCGTGGTGAAATGAGTTCGGAGGACGGTGAACGCAGTGGATGCCCGAAAGAGGTGGTTACCGAAGAAAATATCAAAAAAATCCACAAAATGATTTTGAATGACCGTAAAATGAAGTTGATGGAGATAGCAGAGGCCTTAAAGATAACATATCAAAGGAACGTGTTGGTCATATCATTCATCAATATTTGGATATGCGGAAGCTCTGTGCAAAATGGGTGCCGCACGAGCTCACATTTGACCAAAAACAATAACGTGTTGATGATTCCGAGCGGTGTTTGCAGCTGTTAACTCGTAATACACCCGAGCTTTTCCGTCGATATGTGACAATGGATGAAACATGGCTCCATCACTATACTCATGAGTCCAATCGACAGTCGGCTGAGTGGACAGCGACCGGTGAACCGTCTCCGAAGCGTGTAAAGACTCAAAAGTCCGCTGGCAAAGTAATGGCCCCTGTTTTTTTGGGATGCGCATGGAATAATTGTTATCGATTATCTTGAGATGGGAAAAACCATCAACAGTGACTATTATATGGCGTTATTGGAGCGTTTGAAGGTCGAAATCGCGGCAAAACGGCCCCATATGAAGAAGAAAAAAGTATTGTTCAACCAAGACAACGCACCGTGCCACAAGTCATTGAGAACGATGGCAAAAATTCATGAATTGGGCTTCGAATTGCTTCCCCACCCACCGTATTCTCCAGATCTGGCCCCCAGCGACTTTTTCTTGTTCTCAGACCTCAAAAGGATGCTCGCAGGGAAAAATTTTGGCTGCAATGAAGAGGTGATCGCCGAAACTGAGGCCTATTTTGAGGCAAAACCGAGGGAGTACTACCAAAATGGTATCAAAAACTTGGAAGGTCGTTATAATCGTTGTATCGCTCTTGAAGGGAACTATGTTGAATAATAAAAACGAATTTTGACAAAAAAATGTGTGTTTTCTTTGTTAGACCGGGGACTTATCAGTCAACCTGTTATATAATTATGAACTGATATGAATTTTGCATGGTTGTTAGAGGCCATTTACTAACACAAGGTACCAAATTTCAAACTGATTGGATGAAATTTGCTCATCCAGGGCTACATATATACACTGAAAAAAAAGCATGCCCGGTTCCAAAGATTTTGTCTTTACTTTAAAAATTTTGGTATTGATTCCGAGCCAAAGAAGCGGAGAATACAAGTAAGGATACTTTTAAGACACAATTCTCTTTTAAACTTGGGTTTTGTGTACTTGCTTCTAGGAAGCAAATTTAAATTTTTCGCTTTTCCAGCTTTTTTTCTTCATATGCTATCAAAGTCCTTTAAAAACGAGTTAACGACAACTTTATTTTCCAAATTAAGACTTGACTTCCAGTAGAAATTATGAT
Organism: Haematobia irritans; assembly: GCF_050003625.1. Classification (NCBI taxonomy): domain Eukaryota; kingdom Metazoa; phylum Arthropoda; class Insecta; order Diptera; family Muscidae; genus Haematobia; species Haematobia irritans. Next base: position 170,291,547 of record NC_134397.1, on the reverse strand, counting down.
ATGTTTCAAGCAATAAACGTCTTTAAAATTAAGTGTTGAAAAATATGTCCTATATTTGACCGATTTTTTTCTTTATAGTCAAAATGCAAAAAACAACCAATTTAAAGACAATTTCATTAATTTTAAAGAATTTTTCTGAATTATTCAAGTCAAGTTGACCTTAGCCCAATTTTTTTTTATAAGGATAATACGACTTCATTGAAAAGTTTATCGACTTTGGGACAAGGAAAAAAACTTTATGGTAGAGAATTGCGTCTTCCGTGCTAAGCAAAATTTGCATTCGTATTTTAAAGACATGAAATCTTTGACCTCACGACAATATTTTTTTCAGTGTATATACACCCAAAAAAATGAACCCACCATGGAAGAAAATGTAGGTTTATTTTAGAAAATTTTAACTAAAATAGTTTTCTAATTGCAACATGTTATAACTAAGTTAATACTTTTTATCAAACTGAAGAAATTTTTTAAAAATAATTAATTTTTTTCTGTTTAAGAAAATTTCATATGTTGAAAGAAAATATTGGATTTAAAAATTGTTTAAATGTCTTTAGCGCTGTACGAAGTTCAAGACAGGTACAATTTGAGTAAAATTTACTCATTTGAGAGACTTATGAACTCAATTTAAGCAATCTTCTGCCATTTTAGGAAAATATGAACTATTTTATTTTGTAGTAAAATTTTGCACTATATTTGTATACAACTTTTTTTCTTATTTTTAGTTCACGTCATTAAAGTTAGCAAAAAATTATTCAAATAAGGAACAATTACTCATATTGTGCAAAATTTAACTAAAATCAGCAAATCTTCATGAACTAAAATAAAGTTCAGTTGGCATTAGAGTCCCTTTTTTCTGGGTGTAATTATGGAGCTATATGGAATTTTTTGCAACTTTCCGAAGATAAATTTAAAGATTTCACCTATGAGGTCTATATCAGATTCTGGATTTTATATCACCATTTTTGTTTGAGTTTTAGAGGAATCTGGAAATTTTACATTGAATTTCAAGCAATTTTCATGATCAGTGCGCCTTCTACACCCTCAAGAAGTGCAGTCGGTCTAAATACCAGAATATTTACAATTTTAGGCAAATCAGATAAAAACCCAAGGATTTAAATCGGGAGATCGTTCTTTTGGGGGCTATACTAAAATATGGACCGATACTCACCGTTTTCGGCACACCTCTTTATGACCCGAAAATACCTTTAGATTTCCAATTTCAGGCAAATAGGATAAAAACTTCGGATTCTAGAAGCCCAAGAAGTAAAATCGGGAGATCGGTCTATATGGGGGCCATACCAAAATATGGACCGATACTGACAATTTTTGGCACACGTATTTGTGGTCATACAATACCTCTAGATTTCCAATTTCAGGTAAATTGAATAAAAACTGCGGTTTCTATTAGAGGTGTGCACGTGACACGAAATTTTCGTGACTCACGAAAATTTTCGTGACTCACGCGTGAGCCGTGAGTCACGATTGAGTCAATCTCGTGAGCGTGCGTGAGCGTGATCAAGCTGAAAATTTTCGTGCGTGAGCGTGAGTCACGAAAAAAATTCTTCGTGAATGTGCGTGAGTAAAAATGTTTGATAATTACACTCACGAAAACAAAATCACGCTCACGATTTGAATCACGATAACTACTTTAATCACGCTCACGATTTAAATCACGCTCACGATTTTAATCACGCTCACGATTTTAATCACGCTCACGACTTGTATCACGCTCACGATTTGAATCACGCTCACGAGTTGAATCACGATCTCGATTTGAATCACGATCACGATGTCAATCGCACTCGCGGTGTCAGTCAAGCCCACGATTTTAATCACGCCCACGACATTGGTCACACTAAACCTTCCAATGTATGGATTGTGTAATAGTTTTTTTTCATTTAAAATTAATTGATTAAAAAAGTAATGTTGAAGTGCTGGTTTTCGGTGCAAAAACCGAGTATAGTGCCGTTCCTTAAACAATAAAACCTTTTATAAAATATTGCTTTGATTTTTTTTTCTAACGAAAATGAGAAATATTGTCGAAAAAGTGTACCATAAAAAATTGGTAGATTAAATAAAATTCGAATTAACGAGTAAAGTAGAAAGTCGGGCCGGGCCGACTACATCATACCCCAAATCACCCCTACTGAATTAGTGAACATTGTTTGTAGGGTATCAATGATATAGGTTTGGGGAAAACCACATTTCCAGATTTAATAACATTACTGGGTACATGGGAGTTTTATCATAATCTGAACAGAAATGTATGATATTAACATAGGAGTATAGTTGATTCTGAACCTACAGAGTTATTTAGTATGCTACTAATATTGAGTCCTTTATTAAAAAAACTGGAAATCGCTCAATTTGTGTGGGTAATAAATTCAAATTTCTGAAAATAGGGTAATAGATTTATGTAATAGCTACATACAAGTCTCAATACGATCGGCTAATACATGTTTATTTGAAATTTGAGCAACATAGGCTAATAAATAAGAGTATTATGGTCAAATTTGGGAAAATCGATCGATGCATTTATATGGGAGCTATATCCATATATTGGTTGATACCACAGAGGGTTGCCTTGTGCTAAATTAGAGTAAGATCGGGTATTAGATAAGGCTACTATGGTTAGAAATAAAGTTACAAGGGGTACATTTTTCAAAAACGGGCGAAAAATATATATAAGAGCTATATCTAAATATGACCCGATTTGGATTATATTTTGCAGGTTTTGTTGATATTACAGGAGATTACCTTGTGCTAACTTTGAGTAAGATCGGTTAATAAATGAGGCCACAATGGTCAACAATAAGGTTATAAGGGGCAAATTTTGAAAATTGGGCGCTACATATATATGGCAGCTATATCCAAATCTGCACCGATTTGGATGATATTTTGCACATAGAGTCAGTGGATTACATTGTGACAAATTTGACGCCGATCGGTTAGTAAATGAGCGCAATCTGACCCCATTTATCGAAATCGGGCGATACATATACACAGTCTTACACAAGTTTACATACGGTTTAAGAAATTGTATTTTCTTTAATTATTAAAATATAATAAAATATGCATATATATGCTTTAGATTTTGTAAATTAATTTGAAAAACAAAGTATTTGTCCATTTTCAAGAATATGTTTTTAGTCTGGATTATAAACAACAACAAGAAACATGTTTAGTTATAAGGTAAAAACCTCAAGGGTATGTAAACTTATGTGAGACTGTGTATATGGGAGCTATATCTAAATTCAATAGCGTTCGTCCTTGTGCCAATAAAGAGTCACATACCAAATTTAATCAAAATCGGTTAATAATTGCGACCGGAATCCTGCGAACAACAAATACATGGACGGACGGACACCAAGGGCTAGATTCTGAGTCGATCGGTATATATGTATTTTAATTTCCATTAAGTTAGCATAGACAAATATTTTAGTTCATTCGTACTAAGAAGTATTCAACCTTTCAATTAAGCCAACTGCCTAAACATTTGAGAATAACAATTCGAAAATTACCAAGAAGTATTTATTTTTGTCATTACAAATAAGTCATTATAACTCACCGCAATGTAATGCAACGTGTAATGACAGCTTTACTTTAATGCCAATTCTAATGAGATGTGGTTGCCTAGTTTTTGCGGTGTATATATATTATTTATCGTCAAATTAGCATTTCTACAGTCGTGAATGTGCGTAAATTCTTCACAAAATTTTTCGTGCATTTGTAACAATTCTCTGTCGCGAGTGTGAGCGTCAAGAACAATTTTCGTGCGTGAGTTTTGGAAAATAAATTCCTTCGTGAGTGTGCGTGAGCGCCTTGAAATTTTTTCGTGCGTGAGTGTGCGTGAGCAAAAAATTTCGTTCGTGAGTGTGCGTGAGCGTGATTTTTTAAAATAAATCCATTCGTGAGTGTGCGTGAGCAAAAATTTTCTTTCGTGAGTGTGCGTGAGCGTGAATGCCTCGAATTTTTTTCGTGCGTGAGTGTGCGTGAGTAGAATTTTTCTATCGTGAGTGTGCGTGAGCGTGATTTTTTAAAATAAATTCATTCGTGAGTGTTCGTGAGCGTGAGCGGTTCGAAAATTTTTCGTGCGTGAGTGTGCGTGAGTAAGATTTTTCCGTCGTGAGTGTGCGTGAGCGTGAGTAAAATATTACTCACGTGCACACCTCTAGTTTCTATAAGCCCAAGAAGTAAAATCGGGAGATCGGTCTATATGGGGGCTATACCAAAACATGGACCGATACTCACCATTTTTGGCACACCTCTTTATGGTCATAAAATACTTCTAGATTTCAAATTTCAGGCAAATTGGATAAAAACTACGATTTCTATAAGCCCAAGACCCCAAATCGGGAGGTCGGTTTATATGGGGACTATATCAAAACCTGGACCGATATAGCCCATCTTCGAACTTGACCTGCCTGCAGACAAAAGATGAGTTTGTGCAAAATTTCAGCACGATTGCTTCATTATTGAAGACTGTAGCGTGATTACAACAGACAGACAGACAGACGGACAGACGGACATCGTTATATCGTCTTAGAATTTCTCCCTGATCAAGAATATATATACTTTATATAGTCGGAAATCGATATTTCGATGTGTTACAAACGGAATGACAAACTTATTATACCCCCGTCACCATTCTATGGTGGTGGGTATAAAAACATTTTAAGCTTCGTTTGGCTTAAGATTATGGATTATGAAAAATCTGGCTTTGTGGATTTTCATGAATTTATTACAGAAACAATTTAAACAAGTAACCAACAATTAGTAAACATATTTACCATTGAAAAAGCTATGTACTTTCTCCTTTCAACACTCATGACTAATGCTTTCCAGAATTCCAGAGCTTTGTTTTACACAAAACTTAATTAAATATTAAATATTTCATAAGTAATAAATTAACTATATTTTATCTAATTTAGAGATAACTAATTATTTTATTTTAATTTTCCCCATTTTCTTCTTTCATTACAGATACACACCCACTATGGATTAAAAACTAATCTAGCCATCCTCCAACAAGAAATCAGGTAATTTTATGCAAATTAAAGAGAAAACGAAAAAAAGCCCATAAATTAAAAGTGGGGGCACATAAGTATTCCCATGTTACAGTGGAAGGAAAACCAAGTTGCACGTACCCTCGATAACCATAAAAGTAATATATGCATTTTAACTTCTAGCATTACGAAATGATAACCCCACATAAATAATATTTCTTCACCGTATCATTTCAAGATCTCATTTTTCTTTTCGAATTACAATTATCATAGAAACGCCAAAAATAAAACCAAACAGAAGAACACACAATACCCACCACTAATGGTACAAGTATTCCCTCTTGACTTCGTAATTTCAAAACTATAGACAAGTGCTAATTACCATGGTAGCCATTGAACTATCGATAATGCTGGTCATTCTATGCAAGTCCATTTTTTTCTATACATTGTTCCATTGATTGTCATTAATATTTATTTATTTTCTTAAATGGGGGCTGGGTTGATGTGCTGTTGAGAAGACTATCATTGAGGTAAATTAACATTGAAATGTGATTTAGAGGCAAGACAATACCACCACCTACTCACCGGTTTATTTGAATACGGCAATTCCGTCATAAAAATTTCTACTTATTCTTGTAATAACTTCCACTGCAATATATTGTTTTTGTTTCCATAAATGTCAATAATAATAGTTGAAAGTAGTTGCCGGTACATAGACCTTATTTTTGAATGAGGGGGTTTGGGGTGGTGAGATAACTACACTGGAAAAAATCTAATCCAAGTCCAAAGATGTTGTCTTTGCTTCTTAGGCGAAGATACGATGTATTGCTCTAAAGATTTTACATCAGTGATTTGGGTACTTGGCACTAGAAAACCAATCTAAATTTATTCAATAGTTTTTATGGAAAAGCAAACCCGTTCAAAAACTAATAAACCATTAATTAAAAGTGTATATTGAAATGTCCATATTTATTGACAGTTTATCGATAGAATTTGCATGGGAAAAGTAGGTTTAAAGTCTGGAAGTTCAAAGTACATTTCAATATAAATTGTGTCATGTATCAAATAAAAATTTTAAAATAAAGTCAGCAAAGAAGTTAGCGCGATTTCAGTAGACGGACGGACATCGCTAGATCGACTCAGAATTTCAAATATATACTTTATGGGGTCGGAGACCAAAATTTCGATGTGTTACAAACGGAATGACAAAATTAGTTTACCCCATCCTAAAGGGTGATACGGTCAAAATTTGGTCAAGGGAAAACGCGTGTAAATCGGTGAAATCGTTTATTTAAAACATCAAATTAAATTTCTTCTTCAAGTTCAATTAGTATAAAATTCAGGAAAAATATTCAGTTAGGCTTTCGCTTTTCCAAATCCGAATTGCCGGGCCTCACGCTTGACACCTGCCATCAGATTTTGTACAGCCACCTTGTCCACCTTCTTCGCCGCAGAAAGCCAGTTTGCCTTGAACTGCTGCTCGTCCTTAGCAGTTTTTTGGTCTTTTTTAGGTTCCGCTTGACAATAGCCCAGTATTTCTCAATTGGGCGGTGCTCTGGCGTGTTGGGAGGGTTCTTGTCCTTGGGAACCACCTGCACGTTGTTGTCGGCGTACCACTCCATGGACTTTTTACCGTAATGACAAGATGCTAAATCCGGCCAAAACAGTACGGAACAACCGTGTTTCTTCAGGAAAGGCAGCAGACGTTTATTCAAAGACTCTTTCACGTAAATTTCTTGGTTGACAGTCCCGGAAGCTATGAAAATGTTGCTTTTCAAGCCACAGGTACAGATGGCTTGCCAAACCAGATATTTCTTTGCGAACTTTGACGGTTTTATGTGCTTGAAAATATCTGCTACCTTTCCCCTTCTTTTTGCCGTATAAAACTCCTGTCCCGGAAGCTGCTTGTAGTCGGCTTTGACGTAGGTTTCGTCGTCCATTACCACGCAGTCAAACTTCGTCAGCATTGTCGTGTACAGCCTCCGGGATCGCGCTTTGGCCGTCGTATTTTGTTTATCATCGCGATTTGGAGTCACTACCTTCTTGTAAGTCGATAGTCCGGCTCGTTTTGTGACTCGATGCACGGTTGTAGACGATACACCCAGCTTATTTGCGGCATCTCGGAGAGAGAGGTTAGGGTTTCGCTTGAAACTACCGGCAACTCTCTTTGTCGTCTCAGCGCCTTCCGGTTTTCGATTTCCCCCCGATCCAGACTTCCTGGCTGTCGACAAACGCCCCCCAAACACTTTAATTACATTTGTAACGGTTGATTTGGCAACTTTTAGCGATTTTGCCAGCTTTGCGTGCGAGTAGCTCGGATTTTCGCGATGCCCGAGCAAAATTTTGATACGCTGCTCTTCTTGCTTGGGCGGCATTTTGACAACTGAAGAGTGAATTCCAAAATCAAAATAGGAACACCCCTCAACAAAATGAGGGGTGTTCAGGTTTTTTAAATGCAAAATTGAAAGAAATACGTCAAGTTTATATTGACCAAATTTTGACCGTATCACCCTTTATGGTGGAAGCTTAAAACAAAGATCCAAAATCCTTAAAAAGTTTTAGTCATTACACTCAAAAAAAGTTTACTTGGATTCAAAGATTTTGACCTTCTCTTAAGAATTTTGGTAATGATTCCGAGTAGAGAAACAAAACTGATCGGTGAAAACCGTTTTCTTTTTTCGTTTTGCACCGATTGTCGATTTTGTATAAAACCCCATTTTCGGTGGACCGGTAGAACCGGTGTTTTTAATATCATAAAAACCGTTTTTCGTTTTTTTTTTTATTTTCAAGCAAATCGTGTTTGTTCAATTAGGAGCCTATTATTTTGTCAACAAAATCTATGATATTTCTTACGTTATTATTATTTGACTTAATTTTGTGTATCTTTCTGTAGAAAATGAGCTCGGTTTGTGAATATTTTGAAAAACAACAATTTTTAGTTGCCTTCACACCGTCGTTCACAATATTCACAAAAGGCAAATGGAACCAAAAAAAATCAACATTTTAATGTTTGGCTACGGTATTGTTACCGCAATTACAGCCAAGGAATATGATTTTTACATTAAATCATTGAAGTATTTTTCCTTCATTTATATTAAATTATGCGTTTTTCTACTTTTGGGAAAAAACCAGTTGGACCTGTTATGCCGGTTATTTAATTTTTAAAACTCCGCCCACCGGTATTCAAAAATGGACCGGTTTTTTAGAACCGAGAAAACCCACCTTTCACAAAAACCGGTTTTTTGATCACTCTAATTCCGAGCCAAACGTATGTGGCTTTACATCTAGGATCAACAAAATTAAATTTAGGATAGAGATTTCGCTTATCGAATTTTCATTCTCTTCTCCCAGTATATAAAGTTATTCACGAACAAACAAATGCCACTTTAAAAATTCAAATTATAATGGATACTTCAAAGTAAAAAATGTTCTGAGTTCCAAATAAAAACTTTAAACAAATATGCTAAATCCTCAAAATAAGTCTTAGCCTATATTTAAAGCGTGTTTATCTTAAATATAAAGATTAAATATTTCAGTTAATTTAAGGACGACTTCTTTAAATCAAAAATGTGTTCCTTAATTTAAAGACATACATCTTTAATGGAAGGACGGAAATTTCCAAAATTTGTGTCTTAAATTTAATATATTGTTTTTTTTTTTTTTTTTTTTTTTTGAAGCAAGGATTATAAACTTTATTTTAATTTAAATTTCATTATTTAAAGAAAAATGTCCTTAGGTCAGGTTACATACGCTAATACTAGAGGCTTTCAGAGGAACCTATCACACGTGATTCATGGTGGTGGGTGTATACGATTCGGGTCGGCCGAACTTACGACTGTATATACTTGTTTTCAGTGTGGAAATTGATCGAAATTATTCTCCACATTTTGTTGTTAAAACCAGGAAAATTGAATGCCATGATGTACTTTTTAACTACAACTCATGGAATTATACCCTCTCATAAGAGAAAAAATGGACTAAAAGTAAAGAAATCAAGTATATACGGCCGTAAGTTCGGCCAGGCCGAATCTTATGTACCCTCCACCATGGATTACATAGAAACTTGTACTAAAGACTGCCATCCACAATCGAATTACTTGGGTTGCGGTAACACTTGCCGAGGGCAAGGTATCTTAAAACTTCTTAACATGGTCTTCTCACTTGTAAGATAGTCCATACGGGGTATATAACATATGAAACAAAAAAAAAGGCCGATTAAATACGTAAATAATTCAGTTTGACAAAATTTTCTATAGAAATAAAATTTTGACAAAATTTTCTATAGAAATAAAATTTTGACAAAATTTTCTATAGAAATAAAATTCTGACAATATTTTCTATAGAAATAAAATTTTGACAAAATTTTCTATAGAAATAAAAATTTGACAAAATTTTCTATAGAAATAAAATTTTGACAAAATTTTCAATAGCAATAAAATTTTACAAAATTTTCTATAGAAATAAAATTTTGACAACATTTTCTATAGAAATAAAATTTTGACAAAATTTTCTATAATAAAAAAATTTTGACAAAATTTTCTATAGAAATAAAATTTTGGTAGATTATTTTTGGGGATCGGCTATATATAACTATACACCGATATGGACCAATTTTGGCATGGTTGTTAGCGGCCATATACTAGGGCAATATACCAAGTTTCACCACGTACCAAATTTCAACGGGGTCGGATTATTTTGCTCCTCCAATAGCTCCGGAGGTCAAATCTGGGGATCGGTTTAAATGGGGGTTATATATAATTAAGACCGGTTTGGACCAATTTTTGCATGGTTGTTAGAGACCATATATTAACACCACGTACCAAATTTCAACCGGATCGGGTGAATTTTGCTCTTCCAAGGGGCTCAAATCTGGGGATCGGTTTATATGGGGGCTATATATAATTATGGACCGATGTGGACCAATTTTTGCACGTTTGTTAAAGACCATATACTAACACCATGTACCAAATTTCAACCGGATCGGATGACTTTTGCTCCTCCAACAGGCTCCGCAAGCCAAATCTGAGCGTCAGTTTATATGGGGGCTATACGTAAAAGTGGTCCGATATGGCCCATTTTCAATACCATCCGACCTACATCAATACAACTACTTGTGCCAAGTTTCAAGTCGATAGCATGTTACATTCGGAAGTTAGCGTGATTTCAACAGACGGACGGACGGACATGCTTAGATCGACTCAAAATTTCACCACGACCCAGAATATATATACTTTATGGGGTCTTAGGGCAATATTTCGATGTGTTACAAATGGAATGACAAAGTTAATATACCCCCCTATGGTGGAGGGTATAAAAATCATTGGCGCCAAATCATTAACCATACAGTAGTTCATCGTACGCAAATTTTCTTTTGCTCTAGTTTATATTGAACTTATGTGTACGTCCATTAAACTTTATACCCACGTTAAGTTCATAAAATGTTTGAGGCATACTTAAAAAAAGGAAACTTTCATTGGACTGTGGAAAATTTCGAAAAATATAATAAAATTTAACTACAAACAAATAATTTTTTTTCAATAAAATAAGTTCCATTTAGCGTTAGTTTAACTACGGAAATTTTTCCGGTGTAGCTTCTCCCGATTATACCCCCCACATACTTGTTCTTAATACCATCGAGAGTGTTTACTTTGAGTCAGGAGCGGAAAAATAAAATAAATATCTTTTCAAAAAATGCTCACTTATGTAAAGCGAAATTTATGTTCAACCTTTTACTCTACAACGTCCACTTCATTGAGTTGAATAGAATCTCATATTAAAAGCCTTTAATTATTTCAATGCTCTTGCTTCACTACAAATACCTCCTGCTTGTCTCGCAAACTTTACTACTACTCACCATATCTATTCGATGGTTGGCCTGGTTAATGTTCAAAACTTTTGGTTCACCTACATTGGTTATATCTAAATGAAAAGCAATAGCCACATCAACACACACATACACACATCCATACAAATGCAAACAAATAAAAATTTCTTTCCGTTACCAACACACACACACACAGGCAAATGATCCGACCAAATGCTAAAATAAACTGAACACTAATGCAATCGTGGTTTTGTGGCCACGCTAAATTGTGGCTTTAAATATATTCGAGAGAAGAGTTTAGGCAACGATTAACCTAATTTTGAAGAAGATTTTAAAATACATCACAAAGTAACAAATTGACGAAAAAAAAATAAATTTAAATATATGCAAGTACTTTCTGAAAATTTAACTAAATTAACATAAACGTTGAGTTAGTAGAGTCTAATTAACAAAGTTTATTTGATATAAATGATGGTGACGATAGTTGGTTCTTTTTAATGAAGATACTATGACACATCTCCTTTTTAGATTGCAAAGACATTTGAGTAGCACAAGGAGAATATTTCTATTTAGTTACCTTTCTTGTGAAAAGCAATTTAAATGTATAATCAAACGACAAGGTCAGAGCTGTTATCTATTTACACACGTATACACTAACCCATACATACACATACATCCACAAACTAATTATTTGCTTAAGGATGTCTCTATTCGTCCCCCTTTATAAAAGGTATATAGTTGAGTGGCTCTGTGTGTGTGAATTTTGATATCCAAAGACACCGGTTAAGAATACCTTCACAGTTTGAGTTCAGGCATTCAACCCGTCTCCTCTAACCAGGCCAAGTATAAATATTTTACTATATTCCAAGGCGACTAAACACCTTGTGCTAGATTTTCAACGTAGCAACTGTATACCAACCAACCTACCCCAATTTGCCATCCCAAAAGAAACAAATTTACAAAACTAACAACATAATGATATCTCTCATATTGAGTATATCCTTAAGGTAGAGTGAAAAAAAGATTACGTACAAGTAGCTTTTTTGTTATAAAACTTCTTGTGAACAAATCTCAACTGTGATTTTTTCCATAAGTAAATGAAAAACTTTCCAAAATACATACACTCAAAAAAAATTAACTTAGATTCAACGATTTTGTCGTTCCCTTAGGGTTCCCTTGGTATTGATTGCAAGTACAAGATTCGAATTATTTAAAATAAAATAATTTTTGACACGCCATCTAGTTTTAAATTTAGGCTCTACGAGTATAAAATGACAATTAGAATATCGATTACACTTATCGAATTTTCATTCGTTTTTTTTTTTTTTGGCGAATTCATTAACAATGCTATTCACATACCAATAAATGTACTAATTATATCAAATAGTTCAAATTCGAAAAAGTCTTCTTAATTTCAAAAAACTTTAAACCAAAGATTCAAAATTCTCAAAATAATTCTTACAATATATTAAATAAAATTTAATATCACACAAAAAAAATATTTTTTGTCTTCAATCACAAAATTAATTGATCCAATTAATTTTTAATTGAAGTACCTTGAATTACAGAAATGATATCATACACCAAATTCAATTAAAAAAGTAAATGAATCAATACAATTTGAATAGAATATTTTTTAAAACCCAATAAAAATGTTAATTGAAAAAAATTTCGTGATATGCCTTCAATTACAGAAATCATAGTATCAAACACCAAAGTCATTTAAAAAAGTAGTTGAATCAATTAAAATTTTAATTGAATATTTTTTAAAACTCAATTAAAAATTTAACTGAAAAAATTTCGTGATACATTTTTCTGTGATTATATCCTTAAATCAAAAACATTTTATTTAATTTAAGCAAAACTTGGCTTACTTCAAAGACATACGACTTTGACAAAGAGGCACAATTTGCATATATTGATGTCCTAATTTACTAGAAAAACTTTTTAAATCAAAGATTATGAACTTTATTTTAATTAAAATATTTTTATTTTAAAGAAATTTGTCCTTAATATTGTGGAAATTTCATATCCTAAATCTTCAGTTGCAATCTTTCAAGTGGTTTCAATGTATAGCCCCCATAGAAACACATCGTCAAATTAGACTTCTTGAACCTCATTGATTGCGAATTTCAACCGATCCTATTCAGCCGAAATTTTAGACAAACCAAGTTTTCTATTGAAGCAATTAAAAAAGATTAGAGATAAATATAAGATTGTTGAATCGCTTGTCACAAATTCGGGTTTATTTTCACTTGAAGAAAATGCTGTACACACTCAAAAAAACGTGAACCTACTATGCAGGTTTATTGTAGAAAATGTTAACTAAAATGTAAATATTTTTCGACAAATTCAATTTCAATTTATTTAACAATTTGTTATACCCTGCACCACACTGTGGTATGGTAAGTTAGTGCATATGTTTTCAATACCCAGAAGGAGACGAGATAGACACATGGTGTCTTTTGTAATAATGCACAGGGCCGGACCCTGAGCTCGGCTGGCACAGTTGGTAAATTTCTACCAAAAATGGTAATTTTTTTATTGTTTGGTAGAATGGTAGAATTCTTGAAGTTTTTGCAGACTTTGCAAAATATTCCTCTCCAATTAAGATGTACTTCAAATTTCTATAGAAATAAAAATTTGAGAAAAATTTCTGAAGAAAAAAAATTTGTAAAAATTTTCAATGGAAATAAAATTTTGAGAAAAATGTCTACTGAAAAAAAATCTGAGATTTGGCTTGCTATTGCTCAAAGAGAAGCAAATTTCATCCGATCCGGCTGAAATTTGGTACATGGTGTTAGTATATGGTCTCTAACAACCATGCAAAAATTGGTCCACATCGGTCCATAATTACATATAGCCCCCATATAAACCGATCCCCCGATTTGGCTTGAGGAGCCTCTAAGAGAAGCAAATTTCATCCGATCCGGTTGAAATTTGGTACATGGTGTTAGTATATGGTCTCTAACAACCATGCAAAAATTGGTCCAAATCGGTCCATAATTATATATAGCCCCCATATAAACCGATCCCCTCATTTGGCTTGCGGAGCCTCTAAGAGAAGCAAATTTCATCCGATCCGGCTGAAATTTGGTACATGGTGTTAGTATATGGTATCAAACAACCATGCAGGAATTGGTTCATATCAGTCCATAATTATATATAGCCCCCATATAAACCGATCCCCAGATTTGACCTCTGGTGCCTTTTGGAGAAGCAAAATTCATCCGATCTGGTTGAAATTTGGTACGTGGTGGTAGTATATGATATTTAACAACCATGCCAAAAGTGGTCCATATCAGTCCATAATCATATATAGCCCCCATATAAACAGATCCCAAGATTTAGTTTTGGAGCCTCTTGGAGGAGCAAATTTCATCCGAGTCAGTTGAAATTTGGTACATTGTGCTAGTATATGGCCATTAACAACCATGCCTAACTAGGTCCATATCGGTCTATAGTTATATATAGCCCTCAGATAAATCGATCCCCAATCACACAAAAATTGGTCCATATCAAGTTCATAATTCTATATAGCCCCGATATAAGCGACCCCCATATTTCAATTCTGGCTCTCTACATACCGTGCAAAAGTCCATGTCGATTCGTAATTATTTATAGACATACCTATACATAACTTTTTTGTCTAATATATACCACGTATGGAATAACTCACAATTTAGAAAACGATGTTAAGAAGTTTTGAGATACCACAACCCAAGTAAATCGATTGTGGATGACAGTCTTTAGTAGAAGTTTCTACGCAATCCATGATGGAGGGTACATAAGATTCGGCCTGGCCGAACTTACGGCCGTATATAGTTACTTGTTTTTTTTTTGTTTTTTATAATAGTAAAATTTGGACAAAATATTTTATATAAGTACACATTTTGTCAAGATGTTTTTTAGAAGAAAAAAATTGACAAAATTTTCTATAGAAGTTAAATTTTTAAAAACAAATATAAATAATATATTGTCAAAATTTTCTATAAATTTAATATCCTTAAAAATTTTAATTTTTGTGTTAGATCATACTATCAAAATCCATTATGATTAAGTTCTTCCGTATTGTAGAAATAGAAAATGTTCTTTGTTTGTGCAAGCTAAAATCGTTACATATACCATTTTAAATCCTACACATTTGCATTTCAAAGGATATTTATAAACCCAATAATTGACGCCAATAGGATCCAACTATATATAGGGATATACCATATATCAATATATCTAAGACATTAGATCTAGGCCAATATTAAGATCTGATCAGATCTAATTCCATAGTAATTATATATGATTAGATCCGAACATTTTTCGGATCTACTCATAACTAATTGTATCAAATTAGATCCCTAAATTTTTAAACTGGATATTATTTTTAGCCCGGGTGGCAACCGTTGCCTTGAATCGATCTAGTCATGTCCGCCTGTCTGTGAATACATTTTTTGTAATCAAAGCATTGGTCGCAAACTTGGTTACAGTGGAAAAGCAAATGGTAAACGATTGTTTCGTTTGGGAGGAAAAATATTTTTTATTGGTTGTATCCATTTTGTTTTTTAGATTTTTTATGTACTTGATAGTAAAATTTTTTCTGAGTCTACTCTTATAAACATTGCATTAAAGTTCTTAAGTATCTAAAAGCACCATTAATAAAAATTATACAAAATGTTTGTGGGGTTTTATGTGACAGAAAATTGGATATTATGTATTTTGCAAGTGCATCCATCCAATCAAGTGCATAGTATAATGGTAGCAAAAATGAAGATTGGTACATTTTACTATGCTATGGTTATCATCTCTATTTGGAAAATTTTAATGGACTCGTTAAATGAAAAGAAAATGAGACTTTACGTGACGTATAAACGAAATTTTAGACCAACGAACAAGTTTATAAGAATAAAGAATATTATTTTTGTGATAAACGTTTACGTCCTTTACTACTAGCTCAATTTTTTTTCTGGCTAATTTTATCTTCCACATTATTTTTTAGTTCTCAACACTTATTCTACAGTATGTAGTAGCAAATATCAGGTTTTATAAATTATTTTTAAATTTTTCCAGGACGGAGAAATCGAGACGTTCGTTTTGTAAGCCAACATACTGAACAATGTAGCTCTTATACTCATCAGTACACAAGTAACGAATACAAATAAGCATATCTATTTATAGACCAGTGTGTAATGCACACAAAAAGCGCATTTAAAGAAACGTCTTTTAAAGAAAACAAACAAATTTAAGTGCAAACGTCTGATGCTCTGCAATTGTGAAAGTAACAAAGATTTTGTGCTAGAGAGCCTAAAATCATTCCTTAATAAAGTAATTTTATATTCACATGGTGTGTAGGTAGAAATGTAGTCGGAGTGGCCTGCTGTAATTCAAGTGTATATTGTATAATTTTCTCAATATACATAAAGTCATACATTATTTAACAAATATATGATGTCCTTGTCCATATATTTGGCTTTGAATAATTAAAGCGATTGAATGAGGCCGCCTCCAGGAAAAGTTATCGAGTGAGTTATTTTTGTAAAAGTTCCCCTGATGTCATAACACTTGCACAATCTCAAAGGTCCTTTCAATAAATATAACATTGCTGTTATTCTCTATCGTATATTTATACATACATATTTAAATACACAGACACATGCATATATATGTATACATTCACTCACATAGAAAATTCTCTTTGTCCTGTCATTTCCGTTTTGTGAATTGTTCAATTTATCGAATTGTCATTTAGCCATCCCATATCATTGACACAACGGCACTTTGGTGGTGGCAGGAACATGAATTGATTAGGGAATTGTTTCATTTTTAGCCGTGAGTGACAGAGTGTCACAAGGTTTGTCGCATACAACATATAAGTGTATGTCCATAGAAACATGATAATGAAGGTATGAGTACAAATAGTTAAACTGTAAAGGTCAATAGTATTGCTGTAATAGGGGGTATCGAAGATTTGGCTTTATCTCTGGGAACTTTAATATTCTTGGCGGTTTAACTTAGTAAAAAATCGAGTCAAGTCAACTAATACTCCTTTGATGTTGCTCAGAATCAATGAATCAATTTTTTTATCTTGATTTTACTCAACTATTTATGTTGAACAGATATGACTCTTGATCGTAGCTACACGCAAAGAAAAAAAAACGTTTGGAAAACGTGTACCGAAAACGTTTGTCTTTTGTTAGAGTTTTTTTGTTACAAAATTTTTATTTTTTCAATAAAAAAATTATTTTCGGACGAACAACACAGTCGATTTCGCTTATATACTGTTGTTTTCTGACTTTAAGTCTTTAGTAAGACACATTTTACAGTTCATAGTAAAAATTTAATATTGTTGTATGTAATGTTGAACATCTTTTCGTAATCTTCCGAACATATCTGGAGTATATGTAAAAAAAAAAAAAAAAAAAACTTTTTGGTGTTCGGTCGAAGCAGGGATCAAACCCACGACCCTTGGCATGCACGGCGGACGTAGCAACCACTGCTCCACTGCTAAATGTTTGTTTCTGTTAAACAAAGTTTGTTTAATCGACTCGTGGGCGCTGCAAGCTATGCTATATAAATATAACTTATATGGATAATTATCTATTGATGACAATAACAGCTACGTAGCTCAGTGGATAGTGTGTTGGCTTACAAATTGCATGGTCCGCCGTACTATTCTCCGTCCAGGCGAAAGGTAAAATTTTAACAAGGAAGGAAAGTCTAAAGTCGGGCGGGGCCGACTATATTATACCCTGCACCACTTTGTAGATCTAAATTTTCGATACCATATCACATCCGTCAAATGTGTTGGGGGCTATATATAAAGGTTTGTCCCAAATACATACATTTAAATATCACTCGATCTGGACAGAATTTGATAGACTTCTACAAAATCTATAGACTCAAAATTTAAGTCGGCTAATGCACTAGGGTGGAACACAATGTTAGTAAAAAAATATTGGGAACATTTAAATTTGAAGCAATTTTAAGGAAACTTCGCAAAAGTTTATATATGATTTATCGCTCGATATACATGTATTAGAAATTTAGGAAAATTAGAGTCATTTTTACAACTTTTCGACTAAGCAGTGGCGATTTTACAAGGAAAATGTTGATATTTTGACCATTTTTGTCGAAATCAGAAAAACATATATATAAGAGCTATATCTAAATATGTACCGATTTCAAAAAAAATTGGTACGCATAGCAGCAATGCTAATTCTACTCCCTGTGCAAAATTTCAACTAAATCGGAAAAAAAATTGGCCTCTGTGGTCATATGAGTGTAAATCGGGCGAAAGCTATATATGGGATATATCTTATTATGAACCGATTTCAACCAAATTTGGCACGCATAGCTAAAGGGTGATTTGTTAAGAGCTTGATAACTTTTTTTTTAAAAAAAAACGCCTAAAATTTGCAAAATCTCATCGGTTCTTTATTTGAAACGTTAGATTGGTCCATGACATTTACTTTTTGAAGATAATTTCATTTAAATGTTGACCGCGGCTGCGTCTTAGGTGGTCCATTCGGAAAGTCCAATTTTGGGCAACTTTTTCGAGCATTTCGGCCGGAATAGCCCGAATTTCTTCGGAAATGTTGTCTTCCAAAGCTGGAATAGTTGCTGGCTTATTTCTGTAGACTTTAGACTTGACGTAGCCCCACAAAAAATAGTCTAAAGGCGTCAAATCGCATGATCTTGGTGGCCAACTTACCGGTCCATTTCTTGAGATGAATTGTTCTCCGAAGTTTTCCCTCAAAATGGCCATAGAATCGCGAGCTGTGTGGCATGTAGCGCCATCTTGTTGAAACCACATGTCAACCAAGTTCAGTTCTTCCATTTTTGGCAACAAAAAGTTTGTTAGCATCGAACGATAGCGATCGCCATTCACCGTAACGTTGCGTCCAACAGCATCTTTGAAAAAATACGGTCCAATGATTCCACCAGCGTACAAACCACACCAAACAGTGAATTTTTCGGGATGCATGGGCAGTTCTTGAACGGCTTCTGGTTGCTCTTCACTCCAAATGCGGCAATTTTGCTTATTTACGTAGCCATTCAACCAGAAATGAGCCTCATCGCTGAACAAAATTTGTCGATAAAAAAGCGGATTTTCTGCCAACTTTTCTAGGGCCCATTCACTGAAAATTCGACGTTGTGGCAGATCGTTCGGCTTCAGTTCTTGCACGAGCTGTATTTTATACGGTTTTACACCAAGATCTTTGCGTAAAATCTTCCATGTGGTCGAATAACACAAACCCAATTGCTGCGAACGGCGACGAATCGACATTTCACGGTCTTCAGCAACACTCTCAGAAACAGACGCAATATTCTCTTCTGTACGCACTGTACGCATTCGTGTGGTTGTTTTAATGTCCAATAAAGTAAACTGAGTGCGAAACTTGGTCACAATCGCATTAATTGTTTGCTCACTTGGTCGATTATGTAGACCATAAATCGGACGTAAAGCGCGAAACACATTTCGAACCGAACACTGATTTTGGTAATAAAATTCAATGATTTGCAAGCGTTGCTCGTTAGTAAGTCTATTCATAATGAAATGTCAAAGCATACTGAGCATCTTTCTCTTTGACACCATGTCTGAAATCCCACGTGATCTGTCAAATACTAATGCATGAAAATCCTAACCTAAAAAGAATCACCCTTTACAATGCTAATTCTACTCCCTGTGCAAAATTTCAACTAAATCGGAGCAAAAAATTGGACTCTGTGGTCATATGAGTGTAAATCGGGCGAAAGCTATATATGGGAGCTATATCTAAATCTGAACCGATTTCAATCAAATTTGGAACATTTGACTACACTACAAGTTGTACTCCTAGTGCCAAATTTCAATCAAATTGGGCCAAACCTCTGGCTTCTAGGACCATATTAGTCCATATCGGGCGAAAGATATATATGGGAGCTATATCTAAATCTGAACCGATTTCAATAAAATTTGGCACACATGACTGCACTACTAATTGTACTCCTAGTGCAAAATTTCAACCAAATTGGGGTAAAACTCTGGCTTCTGGGACCGTATTAGTCCATATCGGGCGAAAGATATATATGGGAGCCTTCGACCAGCTTTTGCCAGTCGAAGCCGCCGCTGAATATGTCGACTCATCTCGACTAAGCCGCCAATTAATCAAAAATATTGATTTAAATTAGAAAAATTTATTAATAATTGTTGTATTTTTGCCAAAATGTTGAACTTTCCACCCACAAAATAATCTTGCAAAAATTTATGTTAGCTCCGAAAATTTGAATGCAATGTAAATTTGATTGTAAGTTTGGTTGTTCAATTAATCTCATTACCTTTTGGATGACATCAAATTGATTTTATAATGGATAATTGTGCGCCACTGAATAGACAAATTTATATCGGCTTAGCCGTCAAGCCGGAGGCAAAAATTTAGTGTAAGCCGCCCCCGACAAAAATGGGTCGTCTTCATTCTCTGGTCCAGACTATAATAACTCACAGTGTTCGTGTCGCACATATCCCAAATATTGGCTACTCTATATGTTAAGTTATGCTTGAGGACACAATCGAGATTGCTGTTTGTTTATGGGATCGATAACACATTTATCAAAATTTTACTAACGTCGGACAATTCTTAGCATTCGGCTACATGTAAGATTCTTTACAAACACAGACATTTCGTCTGGAAACGCGAGGTATGATCGTTCCTTAGTGTGTATAATTTTTTGAAGATATATCAGAGCTTTGAGAAGTACGTATTTGTCAAAAGGTATACCAAGAATTTCGTTCGTAAAAAGTGTCCAATGTTCTTGACATTTTTTTGGTTATTAAAGTTTAAAATTTTCGAAGAAATTCAAAAAACTCTAGCAAAAGAAATACGTTTTCGGTAATTAATTAAAATTGCATTATTTCAAATTTGTCAATTTGTGGCATAATCTTTCATACTAGTTCAATATCTTTTATATACAGTGCACTCGCGGTAACGTGATCTAATTAAAACCAAGAGAGTTCACGTTAGCGAACTTCAACGAATTTCGGAACAAACCATAACCATATTCGGGAGTTTTACACGTTCTAGCGTGATAGTCTTTTATTTTATTTATTTAAATTATACTAAACTTATAGTAAATATAAGATGAGTATGGGAAAATAGAGGGAAGCTTTAGCAACTGAGGCCATCAGTTATTTTTTTTTATTAAAATTATTAGAAGCTTAATTTAATTTCATGAAAAAAAAATTAAAAAAAGAGATCGGAAAAATATCAGTGGGTATGGAATTATAAAGTAATTTTAATTAATAATTAAAATTCACGAAAAAAGCCAAACTATATCACTAAAAACTTCCGTAAGTGTATTCGAAATTGTATTTGGCATTGTGAATGAATGTACGCAGAGAAGAAACATGATTGTCACAATCATATTCGAAGAGCAAAATAATATGATAGGTGCTATTTTTGCGTCGACCATGTAACATTTTCACCTGCAACCATGTTGGCTCAGTGAACAGGGTTCTCATCTAAAATGTTATTATTTTAAAAAAAAGAATTCTGTTTCCATTAAAAGGCAATGGTCACGATCTAAAATGTTATGGTATTCGCCAAAAATGTTTTTCTTCCAGTTAAAAGAACATGGTTACAACCTAAAATGTTTTGATCTTTATGAAAAAACTTTTTTCATCGTCGAAAAAAGGATGAGAAAAGAAAACACAAATTAACTTTATTTATTTGTTTTTATTTATTTATAAACTAATTCATTGTTTATTTGTATGTACTATGTCGTGCAAGCAAACATCACATATTTTTACACACTCTATTTTGGTTCAATTTCAATAATAAGAAATCATTCAATATTTACTTGTGCCCATCCAATGTATCAACGCAGACATCATGTAACTACAAATAAAAATAAATTATACCATGTATCAAAATGCAGAACTAAAACCAGGTACATTTTTTCAATTACACTTTCCTTTTTTGTATTCACATAAAACCACGTACCACTTCTGAATAAATAAATAAATAAATAAACACAGAACACAGTAATCCCGTATTCTCTGTCCATTCCAAGAAACAATCAACACACGACTGACGCGCAAATTGAAAATCGTGCGTACCTGCTCAATGTTTTTATAAAATTCTTTTCGCTTCAAAAAAATTAAAAAATTAAATGGTCACGAAAACAATGTACATGGTCTTTATAGCCATGTAATGGTTCTAGACATGTCTATATGTAACCTATAAAAATACTTTTTTTCCCTGCAAAAAAGTAAAACAAGTATATACGGCCGTACATTCGGCCAGGCCGAAGCTTATGTACCCTCCACCATGGATTGCTTAGAAACTTCTTCTAACCACTGCCATTCACAATCGAATTACTTAAGTTGCGGTAACGCTTGCCGATGACAAGGTACATTAAAACCTCCTAACACCCTCTTCTAAATTGTATGTAAGTCCATACGTAGTATATATTAAATCGAAAGAGATCGATCACATACGTATATAATTCAGTTTGACAAAATTTTCTATAGACATACGATTTTGACAAAATTTTCTATAGAAATAAAATTTTAACAAAATTTTCTATAGAAATAAAATTTTCACAAAATTTTCTATAGAAATAAAATTTTAACAAAATGTTCTATAAAAATAAAATTTTGACAAAATTTTCTATAGAAATAAAATTTTAACAAAATTTTCTATAGAAATAAAATTTTGGTAGATTATTTTTGGCTCGAGTGGCAACCATGATTATGAACCGATATGGACCAATTTTTGTGTGATTGGGGATCGGCTATATAACTATAGACCGATGTGGACCAATTTTGGTATGGTTGTTAGCGGCCATATTCTAACACCACGTTCCAAATTTGAACCGGATCGGATGAATTTTGCTCCTCCAAGAGGCTCCGGAGGTCAAACCTGGAGAACGGTTTATATGGGGGCTATATATACTTATGAACCGATATGGACCAATTCTGGCACGGTTGTTCCAAATGTTCCAAATTTCAACCGGATCGGATGAAATATGGTTCTCTTAAAGGCTCCGCAAGCCAAATCTTAGGATCGGTTTATATGGGGGCTACATATAATTGTGAACCGATGCAGACCAATTTTTGCATTGATGTTGGAGGCCATATACTAATACCACGTTCCATATTTGAACCGGATAGGATGAATTTTGCTCCTCCAAGAGGCTCCAGAGGTCATATCTGGAAAACGGTTTATATGGGGGCTATATATAATTATGGACCGATGTGGACCAATTTTTGCATGGTTGTTAGAGACCATATACCAACATCATGTACCAAATTTCAGCCGGATCGGATGAAATTTGCTTCTCTTAGAGGCTCCACAAGCCATATCTTGCGATCGGTTTATATTGGGGCTATATAATTATGGACCGATGTGGACCAATTTTTGCGTGGTTGTTATAGACCATATATCAACACCATGTACCAAATTTCGGCCCGATCGGATGAAATATGCTTCTGTTAGAGGCTCCGCAAGCCAAATTTTGGTTCGGTTTATATGGGGGCTATATATAATTATGGACCGATGTAGACCAATTTTTGCATGGTTGTTAGAGACCATATACCAACATCATGTACCAAATTTCAGCCGGATCGGATAAAATTTGCTTCTCTTAGAGGCTCCACAAGCCATATCTTGGGATCGGTTTATATGGGGGCTATATAATTATGGACCGATGTGGACCAATTTTTGCGTGGTTGTTAAAGACCATATATCAACACCATGTACCAAATTTCGGCCCGATCGGATGAAATATGCTTCTGTTAGAGGCTCCGCAAGCCAAATTTGGGTTCGGTTTATATGGGGGCTATATATAATTATGGACCGATGTGGACCAATTTTTGCATGGTTTTTAGAGACCATATACTAACACCATGTACAAAATTTCAGCCGGATCGGATGAAATTTGCTTCTCTTAGAGGATCGTCAAGCCAAATTTGGGGGTCCGTTTATATGGGGGCTATACGTTAAAGTGGACCGATATGGCCCATTTGCGATACCATCCGACCTACATCAATAACAACTACTTATGCCAAGTTTCAAGTCGATAGCTTGTTTCGTTCGGTAGTTAGCGTGATTTCAACGGACGGACATGCTCAGATCCACTCAGAATTTCACCACGAACCAGAATATATATACTTTATGGGGTCTTAGCGCAATATTTCGATGTGTTACAAACGGAATGACAAAGTTAATATACCCTCATCCTATAGTGGAGGGTATAAAAATGAATGGTCAGGTATATGATTTTCCCGACCATGTAATGGTCTCAAATTCTTTCATTTAAATAATAGAACATGTTTGCGGCATTTGAGAACCATTTAAATGCTTATTGCCAACATATATTTTTCTCCGCTCGAAAATTATTTTTACAAAGACAAAATACATGGTTTTCGCGACGATTATATGCTCTATATAAGCATTAAATGGATGAGGCAACCATGTCCAAACATGTTTTTTCTGTGCGTGTGCGTTACGGAGTAGTTAGTGTATGAAAAGGCGTGTTCACGTTATGCGGAGTTCACGTTACCGCGAGTGCACTGTATATTATTTTATACATATTGTATATTCCAACATTTTGTCGGGATTTCGAAGGAATTATTTATTTAAACATGAAGCCTGTTCTTGATATAAACGAACGTTTCGAACATAAAGTATTTTTGATTGCAACAATTTTATAATAAAAAAATTTTAGTGACCAACCAAGTTCTTCTCAGTTTAATGGAATTTTCTTGTATGTGAAGATACCTATTTTATACAATGAAAAATTTATTATTTATTTTATTTTATTTTTTTTTGATACGAAACTTTTGTCATATATGGTCATATAAACCAACCTTCCGATAAAATATTTCTTTTTAATAATTTTATTATAAAGCTTTTAAATTTTAACTCATTTTTTCAGGAACTTCTAAAATGGATTAACGAAAACAAACTCAACACTAGCAAGGTAATTTAAAAATACATAATCATATACAACTGTTCTCTATAAAAATGTAATATTATAATATGGGAAAATTACATAGAATTTTCTAATTTTTCTCTACATTGCCCCAATAAACATTGTCATTAAATTCACCTTTACATTACTTGGTCATTATATATCCATTAACAAAATACGTAAACATGGTCTCTCGAATACTATATAAAAGTCATTATTATTATTATTATTAGACATTTTCTACGACCACACAAATAGACTCTACTTTACCAAGTGTCATATAATAATGGCTGATTATCTTAATGTCATTTGCACCGATTTTGATGGTGTTAAATATGACTTGACCTTATTACCCTTTATCTCCCGTAGGCCCTTCAAATTGATTGAGTATACAAAGCATAACAAGACTCTTTTTCACTCCCAAGAGGCTCTTATATCTAAACCCTAAGCCTCTCAAGCCCAGTACACAAAGCCAAACAAGTAAAGTATGTCAATACTGGTGGATAAACGTTTGAATTGTATGTAATTGTTAAACATATGTAGGTCTATATAAGTAAGATTATACATGTATGTGTTATATGTATGCAATTGTTTGTGAACATTTTAGCATGTATATATATATTTTATGTATATGTAGGCGTACACTGAAAAAAAGTTAATGATTTTGGTATTCATTCCGAACCAAAGAATCTGAGGATTGCACTTAAGACCAAATGCATTTAAGACCAAATTCTCTTTTAAAGATTGAGTTTTGTGTACTGGGCATTAGAATCATGTGCTATCAAAGTCCTATAAAACCACAAATTAAATTTCTAAATTCAAACACGACTTCAAATATAAATTATGACATGCACTCAAAAAACAAAGTTTACTTGGATCCAAAGATTTTGACCTTCTCTTAAAGATTTTGGTATTGATTCCGAGCCAAAGATGCGGTTTCTTTAAAATAAAGACATCTTTGACGGACCTCCCTGGCTTTAAATCTAGGATAAATAAAATTAAAATTAGATACATTCATTCATTCATCGATTTTTTACCCTTTTTTGCGATATATTAATAAAGGTATTTATGTACAAGCAAATTCCAATTTAAAATCCAAATTATGACAGGTACTTCAAAGTAAAAACAGTTTTCTTAATGTTAAAAAAAAAAAACTTTAAACAAAAGATGCAAATCCTTAAAATAAGTCTTAGCCTATATTTGAAGCGATTTTATCTTAAATTTAAAAATGCAATATGTCAGTTGAGTAAAAGACGATTTCTTTAAATTAAAAATGTTTTTCTTTATTTTAAGGAAAATTTGCCTTACTTCAAAGATCTACAACTTCAGAAGAGAGACGGAAAATTTCAAGATTTGTGTCCTAAATTTAATGATTTTAAGCAAGGATTATAAACTTTCATTTAATTAAAATGTCATTATTTCAAAGAATTTTGTCCTTAACTTTGGGTAAATTTCGATTCCTAAAATTTAAGTTGCATAATCTTCCGTATTAGGTCAACATTTTTTCAGTGTGCTTCAAGTAAAACACGTTTTTGAAAAAAGTATTGAAAGACATATCCTATTTATACCCTAATATATATAAGATATATATATTTATACCCTAAACCACAGGATACACCGAAAAAAGTACACGGTTCTATACACAGAAAAAAATTTCACGAAAATTTTTCCAATTAAAATCTTGATTGAGTATTCAAAAATATTCAATTAAAAATATAATTGATTCAACAAATTTTTTAGTTGAAGCAAAAAAGAATCACAAAAATTAATAGTATCAATTATTTTTTGATTGAATCAATTAATTTTTAATTGGATCAATTAATTTTTTAATTGATACTATCATTTCTATGATTGAAGACATTTCAATTAAAAAATGTATTGGATCAATTAATTTCATGAGTGAATCAGAAAAAAATGTTTGTGTGTACGAACAATAATGAACGACCTCGTGTGAAAATTGAACCAAAAGTTTACTCCACATTTTGAGATGTACACAAAGCGTTATTAAGGGCAAGAAAATTTAAAGGCCTGGTGTACTTTTTAACTTCAATTCACGGAATTACACCCTCTCATGGAATAAAAAATTACCTAAAAGTAAAGAAAAAATCATTTGCGCCAAATCATGACCATTATAACCATACGCACACAAATTTTAGACAAACAAATATCGTTTCCTATTTGCTTTTCGCTACACACAAAAAATTTTTTTTTTTCAGATTCAATCATAAAATTAATTGATCCAATTAATTTTTTAATTGAAATGTCTACAATCACGAAAATGATAGTATCAATCACAGTTTTAATTGAGAATCAAAAACATACGTGATTAAAAACTTAATTGATTTCATTAGCAAATTTCAATAATTTTTTTAATTGATTCAATTAAATTTTTAATTTATTCAATTAAATTTTAAATTGATGTCGATTGCAAAATTAAATTAATTATTTAATTACAAACGAATATATTTTTAATTGTTATACTATATTTCAGTCACTTTCTATAGCTATTTTTAATCATTTTTAATTTGATTCAAAAATTTATAGTTTAAAAAATATTTAATTAAAAATTTTGAATAAATATCCATATTTTTTTAAATGTCTTACTCTTCCGAGTTTAATTAAAAAGTTAATTGTATCAATTAATTTTTTAATAGAAAATACAAAAAATGTCAATCATTGACTTAATTGACTTAATGTTTCTAGTTTGATTAAAAAATTAAAAGTATCAATTAATTTTTTAATTGATAAAGTTTTCAGCTTGAATCAACGTTTTTTGGGAATATTTTGGTGATATTTTTTCTGTGTTTGTTTGGGAACAAAATATATACTTTTTGTGATAATCGTTGATTCTTTTATAGGATGTAAAAACAATTTCATGCAGACTAACAATAAAATATAATTTTCTGGCTAATTGCATCTTCCCTCACATCTTTCTTACTTCAACGAGGTTTTTTAGTTCTTAGCACCTTTTTCTGTAACACAAAAAATGTAGAAGAAATTATTCGATTTTATAAATTTTTTAAATTTTACCTTTCGCCTGGACGGAGAATCGAACCGCGGACCATACAGTTTGTAAGCCAACACACTATCCACTGGGCTACGTAGGTGTTATTGTCATCACCAGACAATTATCGCTATAGCCATCAACGCACAAGCAACACAAACAGTCAAACAGTTATATTTATAAAGCGTAGTTTTCGGCGCCGAAGAGCCGCAGTAAAACACTTTATTGGGGATAAACATTCATTTAGTTGGCCACCGTGGATCAATGGTTAGCATGCCCGTCTTGTATACAAAGGGTCGTGGGTTCGACACCTGCTTCGACCGAACACCAAATATTTTTTTTTACATATATTCCAAAAATGTGTGGTAGTTTTCAAAAGATGTTCGATATTGCATACTACTATATTACACTTTTCCTATGAAACTTCAAAATGTGTCTTATTAAAGACTTGAGGGCAGAAAAGAACATTATTCGATATAAACAAAATGGACTGTGCTTTTAGATCAAAAACTTTTTTTTTTATTGCAAAAATAAAAGTTTTGTAACAAAAAAATTTTTTGGTGAAAAAAGATTGAAATTTTTGAAGAAATCCAAAAACTCTGACAAAAGAAAAACGTTTTCGAAAAGTTTTTTTTTTCTTTGCGTGCAGTGGTTCGCTCTTCTATTTTTGGAAACGTACAAAAATTTTCTTTCGGGTTCCGATTTAGATATAGCTCCCATACACATGTATCGCCCCATTTTGCAAAATTTGGCCGTAATACTCTTATTTATTGACCGATCATACACATTTTACCAATTCCTTGAATTTAAGAACGGTTTCACTATTATTAAAGATTTCCTTAAAAAAATTAGAACTGTATTGTCCTCGGTTCAAAAGGATTTTCTTCTTTGTAAAGATACCAATTTTAAAGTTGAATCTCCCAACTCTAAGGGCAAAACGCCGCAATTGAAAATTTTGTCGACTTTGGTCAACAAAAGTCTTGCCCCCTTTCAAAGACATAAAACCTTAACGAAGGGAGGCAAACTTTCATAGACGAGTGTCATAAATCCAATGAAAAAAAATGAAGCAAAGATTATAATTTTTTTTTTAATTAAAATTTCTTTATTCTAGAGAAATTTTTCCTTAATATTTTGTAACTTGCATGTCCCATTATTTAGATTATATAATCTTTCATATTAGGTCAATATTTTTCAGTGTGTTTATGCATGCATCCGTTATAGTACATATCCTTAATATTGTGTAGTTTGCGTGTTCTAAAATTTAGTTTACATAATCTTTCATATTTGGTCAATATTTTTTTTCGATGTATGTATACATATACCCTTTTACTACTCATCAATGGTAGCATTTGACTTTAGTCTATACAAACCTGGCAGGTGACCGAAAAACGACAAATCTGTAGTACAATAAAGTCTACACATACATACAAAAGGAAAAAGGATATTAAAGAGGCAGGGCAAGGAGCAAGAAGAAACAAGACACAAAATGAAAAAGTCTTTTTTACCTAAAACTAATGTCATTCACTGTTGTAGATCATATTTTTTGTTCAGTATTCTCAAAAAACAAATCCAAAGACATACAAGGTATATCAATGTGACACCAGTATTTTCCTAGATTTTTTTGTTTATTTTCCTATTTTCTGTTTGTATGTGTGTGTGTGTTATTGGCCTGTTAGCTATGAGTATGTATTTCTCTGTCAGAGCTTTTGATCCTTACATGTTAGTCGTGTGGGGACGAGACAAGTAAATACACGTTAAAAGTCCTATTTGACATCACCTGTGTTTTTGGGAAAATCCAAATGACAACTACTATACCATGGTATCATAATGTCCCAGCGGCGGAATCGAGAAGGACCTTACAAATTCAGGCATGTTAAATGCCTTAAATTGGAAGGAGTTGTGTTTATAAGACATGCATGTGTACTGATTTTACATTCATCGTAGGCATTCTAAAATCAGACCTCTAATTAAGCATTGCGTTTCATTTACTTTTTCATTTTATACACCCGGACAATCTCTTTGCCTTCTTTATAGAAGTTGTATAGCATGGGTGTTAAAATGATGTAGCAAGAGAGTTGTCTTGTGCTCTCGTTTAAAAGAGAGCTTTAAAATTGTTTACATCCCTATTCATTTATAATTAGAATGCATTTGTAATGCCTTTGGAAGTCAAGTGGTTATTTCATATTATGACAGAAAATATTTATGTCAGAAAATATTTTCATTAATTGTCTTTGCATATGTTAATAAACGATAATAAAAGTGCATAATAATTTTGCGGACGCCAATTCACGCCATTCGTTCGTTCAGTTTTGATTTTGTGAAGTACAGACGCGTTTCTTATTTTGTGTTTTTAAATTTGTGAAATTGTGAAAAGTTAAACATACAGCATGGGTGTTAAAGTTATGCAGCAGGAGATTTGCCTTGGGCTCTCTTTTAAAATATAGTTTTAAAATTGTTTGCATTGATATTTAATTATAATTACAATGCATTTTCAATGCCTTTCTAAGTCAATCGCTCGTTTTATAAAATCCCACTTACAAATATAAGTAGACAAGCATCTAACATAATTGGATTGCCTTCAATTTCCCAAAAAGGGCCATTATTTTTCTATAATTTCTTGAATTTAAATTCTTCCAGATCTCAACAACAAATGTGGCGAAAGAAGTCCTGAAAAATTTGTATATTTTTTTTTCTTTAATTTTATATTAATTATCTATTATTTATCTATCTTTGAACTCAAAACTTCATATTGTAACAACAAATCTGAATTAAACCAATAACTATGTCTAGTAATGATAAAGTCATTCTTTTGAGAACGTATAGGGAAGACCGCCCTGTACTACAGAACACCTTCTTGACGTAGCGCTGCAACATGCCTGTAATAAGAAGGAGCGAAGGTGTGGTTTTATTTTCAGTAATTATGTAGGAATTCTTATATACACCCCTGTAGAACTCCTTCTGTTTAGAGGGCTGGTGAACGCCCTTTTATGTAAGCTACAAAGAAGGCCTTGCCCTCCAATCTCACCCTATGTTAAATGGAAAGGAATGTGTAATGTCCTAAGCAGGCCTCTGTAATGCCTAGACAGGCCTGGAAAAAGGCCTTCCAAGCGCATGAACTACGCCGCTGGGGTATTACCTATGGTAGGACATATGCCAGCAAGTCGAATACTATACACACATACGAACATACATTCAAATATATGTGAACGTAGACTTTTGGAATGGAAACAATGTTGTTGATGTAGGTTCAGACTGGAGAATAACATAAGTGAAATTTGGTCCTTTTAATAATAATATATTGATTTATTTGACCGTTTTAGTCACAGACAAAAAACTACGTGAATGAACAATTCCTTATACTTTCGGAGCGATAAATGTCAATAGGAAATAAATACAACCATTGTACACTCGAAACAAGTTTATTTGAATCCAAAGTTTTGGCCTTACCTTATGATGAATTGATTCCGAGCCATTGATGCAGCTTCATTAAAATAAATAAATTTTTAGGGGCCTACCTAGATCTGATCCCATTTTTCGAATTTTCATTCTTCTTTAAAGTTTTCCATTTTGTTCGAGCTGAGCCATTTGACACGTACTATAGCCCGGCAAACGTTGCTTAGGTTCAACAGGATAGTTCTTACACTCGTCCTCTCCCTGGTTCATGATATGCGTCACAATTGTTAATAATTATAACGCAACCCATAAATCTCTCTTCTCTCCCATGAGAATCGGGCCCGGGGGAAATTGAAAAAGTCGAGTTCTCACTTTTTAAAAATTTTAAAAGTCGATTTTGACATCACGATTTTGGAATTTTTAATGAATTTTTCTTTCTAATTAGTCGATATTGTTCAACATCAAATTTTAATTCGTCGATTTGACACAATTTTGAATACTACAAAAAAACCGACTTCTATTGTACTGACAAATAGTCACGTAGTCGTTTTAGAAGATATTTTTAATAGCCGATTTTCGATTTTGGAATGAGATCTAGCGTTACAAAAACGAGCCTCTTTATAAGGCAGCATAACAGAAGATTAATTCTGTTTTAGGAGAATAGGAGGAAAGATATCTCCCATGGCAAATCTTAATTAATTTTGGTTAGGCACAGCCCGTTGCTTTAGACTTTCAGTCCATTGTGACACCATACGTGGTGAATTTCTCCCTTATCAATGAGTGCTACACGATTTTATGTTTAGTTCAATGACACAATTCAAGACGGGCATATTAACCATTGCACCGCGACCGTTTTAATTTAATTTTAATTTAATATAACGCAGCAAAAAAATTTTGAAGTTCTTCTAAAGGCACAACTGTTCAATATGTTCTTTATTTTAAATACACAGGAAGTTCTTTTAAATCAATTTTTATAACTCTCTTTTTGAGTATTTTCAATGTGTAATTTTTATTATTATACCCTCCATCATAGGATGGGGGTATATTAACTTTGTCATTCCGTTTGTAACACATCGAAATATTGCTCTAAGACCCCATAAAGTATATATATTCTGGGTCGTGGTGAAATTCTGAGTCGATCTAAGCATGTCCGTCCGTCCGTCCGTCCGTCTGTTGAAATCACGCTAACTTCCGAACGAAACAAGCTATCGACTTGAAACTTGGCACAAGTAGTTGTTATCGATGTAGGTCGGATGGTATTGAAAATGGGCCATATCGGTCCACTTTTACGTATAGCCCCCATATAAAGGGACCCTCAGATTTGGCTTGTGGAGCCTCTAACAGAAGCATATTTCATCCGATCCGGCTGAAATTTTGTATATGGTGTTGGTATATCATCTCTAACAACCATGCAAAAATTGGTCCACATCGGTCCATAATTATATATAGCCCCCATATAAACCGATCTCCAGATTTGGCTTGCGAAGCCTCAAAGAGAAGCAAATTGCATCCGATCCGGCTGAAATTTGGTACGTGGTATTGGTATATGGTCTCTAACAACCGTGCAAAAATTGGTCCACATCGGTCCATAATTATATATAGCGCCCATATAAACCGATCCCCAGATTTGGCTTGAGGAGCCTCTAATAGAAGCAAATTTCATCCGATCCACCTGAAATTTGGTACATGATATTGGTATATGGTCTCTAACAACCATGCAAAAATTGGTCGAACATCGGTTCATAATTATATATAGCCCCGTATAAACCGATCCCCAGATTTGGCTTGCGAAGTCTCCAAGAGAAGCAAATTTCATCCAATCCGGTTGTAATTTGGAACATGGTGTTAGTATATGATCTTTAACAACCGTGCCAGAATTGGTCCATATCGGTCCATAATTATATATAGCCCCCATATAAAACGTTCTCCAGATTTGACCTCCGGAGCCTCTTGGAGGAGCAAAATTCATCCGATCCGGTACAAATTAGGAACGTGGTGTTAGTATATGGTCGCTAACAACCATACCAAAATTGGTCCAATCACACAAAAATTGGTCCATATCGGTTCATAATCATGGTTGCCACTAAAGCCAAAAATAATCTACCAAAATTTTATTTCTATAGAAAATTTTGTCAAAATTTTATTTCTATATAAAATTTTGTCAAAAATTTATTTCTAGAGAAAATTTTGTAAAAATTTTATTCGGTTCATAATAAAATTTTCATCATTGTCAAAATTTTATTTCTATAGAAAATTTTGTTCAAATTTTATTCGGTTCATTTTGCCACTCGAGCCAAAAATAATCTACCAAGATTTTATTTCTATAGAAATTTTGTTAAAATTTTACTTCTGTAGAAATTTTTGTCAAAATTTTCTTTCTATAGAAAATTTTGTCAACATTTTTATTTCTATAGAAAATTTTGTGAAAATTTTATTTCTATAGAAAATTTTGTTAACATTTTATTTCTGCAGAAAATTTTGTCAAAATTTTATGTCTACTTTGTCAAACTGAATTATATGCCTATTGGATCGATCTTTTTTGAATTAATATATACCACGTATGGACTTACCTACAATTTAGAAGATGGTGTTAGGATGTTTTAAGATACCTTGCCATCGGCAAGCGTTACCGCAACTTAAGTAATTCGATTGTGGATGGCAGTGTTTAGAAGAAGTTGCTACGCAATCCATGATGGAGGGTACATAAGATTCGGCCTGGCCGAACTTACGGCCGTATATACTTGTTTTTTGTTTCACATAGGTTAAAAACAGAGTCAGAATTATTAAAATGGTACAAAAAATTTTGTTGAAAAAATTCTAAATCCATTCTAAACAATAGCGATTGTTTGAAAATATTTGAGCTTAAATGTTTCAAAATCGTAAAAAAAAAATATAAAAACTATTTATTTGGCAAAATATCACAAACTTTTTCACATCCAAAATACTGAATTCGGATCACGCCTTAAGAAGTGATGCAAATTCTGTATAACGGTTGAATTTGATCCACACTCAAAAAAAGTTTACTTGGATCCAAAGATTTTGACCTTCCCTTAAAGATTTTGGTATTGATTCCGAGCCAAAGATGCGGCTTCTTTAAAATTTTTGACATTTTTGACGGACCTCCCTGGCTTTAATTCTAGGATCAATAAAATTAAAATTGGATACAGATTTCATTCATCGAATTTTTATCCTCTTTTTGTGATATATTAATAAAGGTATTTCTGTACAAACAAATTCCAATTTCAAAATCCAAATTATGCCAAATACTTCAAAGTGAAAACAGTTTTCTTAATGCAAAAAAAAACTTTAAACCAAAGATGCAAATTCTTAAAATAAGTGTTAGCCTATATTTTAAACTAAATAAATTTTTATATAAATTAAATAAAAACATAAGTACATTTAATTTAAGTTATATTTTTATGGAATTCCAATATATTCGCCAACCATAGATCACGTAATAAAATATCGTAGCTAATTTCTTGATTTTAACCATCCCTATCAACCTGTCAATTATATTCTTTGCCTCATACGCAACCTTTGAAACCTTTGACATAGTCCAATTATGATTAAATATTTTATGGACATAGTTATATACCAACTTTCCATTACTATTACTAACTAATAAACAAAAATTCCCTTTAGTATACAAAGATGCCCTAGTCAAGCATCAAGGTTATCATCCTACAACACATTTAGGAAACACTTAGAGGAAACAAGTGCAACCATCCACTTTTGATGGCAACTGCTTCTTTTAAACCTTGAACATTATAATATTTACTTAGGAAAAAGTTATCAAATCCTTTCAGCTATTTACCAGCATAACTTTTGCCATTACACCATACTTCAGTGTATCCTTTGCTATATCTTGAGAGTGTATGTGGGTGTGTGTTTGTGTGTGGGAATAAAAATGGAAGCCATCAATGAACAAATAAAGACTCCTTATATATCATAGACCCTTGGACGGACGGACAGATGATTGGGACAAACTTAATGTGGCCCTTAATGGAAGACCCTAGAGAAAAAAATATTCACGCTACGTGCTATGTTGGACAAAAAAGTCTTCTCTGATCGAAATGTGGGTTACACATGAGAAGTAGGAACGAAAAGTATTATATTCTGGTATAATAACAAAATGTCACATTCCCATCTTCTCCCCTGCCCCCGAAAATGTATGATATGTACTGTCCATAATGTTTCGGTTGAACGTGATGTCTTTGTCATCTTTGTTATTTACCTTTTCAGTACAAAAGAACGTTATGACATAAAGCAGAGATTTTATTTGGAAATTTTCTATATCCTGCATGACTTTATTCGAAGGGTATGATGATTTTCCTACTATATATGTTCAAATAAAAGTTATTTAGATCCTAAAATTTTGGCCTTCTCTTAAGGATTTTGGTATCGATTCCGAACCTAAGACGCGGCTCTTTTAAAATAAAAAATATAGGAAGCTTTCTGGCTTAAAATTTAGTCTTTATAAAATTAAAATCGAATTCTCTTTTAGTTATATATTAACAAAAAATTCACGTACAAATAAAATTAACTTATAAGTTATTATATTTTATTACTTTTTATATTTTACTTTTCGTAATTAAAAACAGCCAAAGACGCAAAATCATCAAAATAAGTCTTACCCCTTATTTTAAACTTCTCTCTATTTAATCTGAAGACTCCAAAGGCAAATGACTTTAAGGGAGGGACGCAAATTTCAAAGATTCCTATGCTACATTTAATGAAATTACACACAAATTACACACAATTTTTAAACACAATATATTTAAGTGCAAACATGTAATGTTCCTAAACTAACACTAAATGTTTGGGACACATATGTTAATATGTTAGAATATATTATGTTTGGGCCATGAATGTTTAATAAAAATAATATGTGTGAATGTAAACATATATAAATTTACAAATTTCGAGTAAACATATATATGTTGTGATATTTTATTCAGAGAGCGACAGAGAGAGAGAGTATAGAGAAAGAAATAGAGATGGACGGGAGGGTTGACGAAAGATATCAACATAACACAGCAAGAGAATCAAAAGATAGCAATTTCTGTGAAACCGCTTGTATGTTGTTTCGGAAAACTGTTTTATGATAAGGCCAATAATTTGAAATGCTTCAGTCTAAATATTAAAATTAAATACATTTGAATATTAGAATGAGTATTCGGAGTAAAGAGAATAGACATACGGAACCAAGAGAATAGACATTTGAAAAAAAACGGCGTGTGTTTTCGTCTTGAGGGCAGCATTTTATGTATGTGTGGACATGAGTTTTGTTTATCATTTAGCATTATGGGCACAATTTTTTTTCTTGGTTCGTTAATAGAAATCGGAACGTATGTTAACCACTGCTCCACGTGGCCAACAAATGTATGTTTCTGTTAAATAATGTTATGTTTGCATGGGCTCGTGGTTCAGATTTAGATATAGCTCCCGTATTTAGATATAGCTCCCGTATATATCTTTCGCCCGATATGCACTAATACGGTCCCAGAAGCCAGAGTTTTACCCCAATTAGGTTGAAATTTTGCACAGGGAGTAGAATTAGCATTGTAGC
Source organism: Haematobia irritans (assembly GCF_050003625.1). Classification (NCBI taxonomy): domain Eukaryota; kingdom Metazoa; phylum Arthropoda; class Insecta; order Diptera; family Muscidae; genus Haematobia; species Haematobia irritans. Next base: position 170,254,807 of record NC_134397.1, on the reverse strand, counting down.
AAAGCGTGCCAAATTTGGTTGAAATCGGTTCAGATTTAGATATAGCTCCCATATATAGCTTTCGCCCGATTTACACTCATATGACCACAGAGGCCAATCTTTTACTCCGATTTAATTGAAATTTTGCACAGGGAGTAGAATTAGCATTGTAGCTATGTGTGCCAAATTTGGTTGAAATCGGTTCAGATTTAGATATATCTCCCATATATAGCTTTCGCCCGATTTACACTCATATGACCACAGAGGCCAATTTTTTGCTCCGATTTAGTTGAAATTTTGCACAGGGAGTAGAATTAGCATTGTTGCTATGCGTGCTAAATTAGGTTGAAATCGAGTCAGATTTAGATATAGCTCCCATATATATGTTTTTCTGATTTGGACAAAAATTGTCAAAATACCTTGTAAAATCGCCACTGCTTAGTCGAAAAGTTGTAAAAATGACCCTAATTTCCCTAAACTTCTAATACATATGTATCGAGCAATAAATCATAAATAAACTTTTGCGAAGTTTCCTTAAAATTGCTTCAGATTTAAATGTTTCCCATATTTTTTTTAGTAACATTGTGTTCCAACCTAGTGCATTAGCCGACTTAAATTTTGAGTCTATAGATTTTGTAGAAGTCTATCAAATTCTGTCCAGATCGAGTGATATTTAAATGTATGTATTTGGGACAAACCTTTATATATAGCCCCCAACACATTTGACGGATGTGATATGGTATCGAAAATTTAGATCTACAAAGTGGTGCAGGGTATAATATAGTCGGCCCCGCCCGACTTTAGACTTTCCTCACTTGTTTTATTTATTTTCTTGTTTTTTGGGAAAAACTCTATTCGTCCGAAATAAATTTTCCAATTTTATATTCCTGTGTAGAAGACAAATAAAATTGGACTGGTCTGGATTTTCGGCCTTGTTTATTATTTTCGTTCACGGCGCAGAAATTACCATCCCTCATACCTAGTTGTCATAAGAAATCCATAAGATTTTGTTATTCCCACCAGATATCCCTAACCAAGAACCTACAATCATCTACACCATGAGCAATTTTTTCTTCTGGAAATGAAAGATCTCCACTTAGATAATGTAATATAATGTCGTCTGGTATACAATTAGAAATGATTTTTAGAAAGCTCCATGAAGTACGTGTACCACATCACCACACTATCGTCTCCAAGAAAACTCTCGTTTGAGACTACAAAGTCTTATTATGACCACAACCATCATCATCTGTATTGGTATTGGGTTTATTTTTATGGAGTGTTACAACCGTTTCGTGTTAGGTATTACCAAAAGCCTTTCACGTCCCCTTCGCGCCTATTGAGCACTCAATGACGGAAAAGGAAAAACATTTCCGTTTCCATTAGCGTATAACAGGTGTAGGTGTAAAAAGTGTTTTTTTTCTCTTTCTTCTTCAAGGATGATTGTGTTTCTTCAATTTTCCATAACTAGAGGATAATAATATAGGGGGCTTTATAAAACATTAAGTGGAACAAATGGAGGATGGAAAAGGCATTTAACAAAGTGCCATTTAGGAAAATATTAAGAAAAAAACAAACCAACACTCTACACCTTTCAAATCCTACCAGAATATTAAAGCAATTATTATGGGAGGTTTCGTTAATTTATTCTCCACATCCTCCTCCTTCTCCCCTTTATCAACGATCTCTACATAGAAAATTTATAAAATGTTTGTTTTTATTGCAAAATGTTTTGTTACTGTTGCCTTCATAATAAATTTTTATGTCACTCATCCTTCCTAAATATAAAAAAGTAACAACAAAACATTTGACTTTAATAAGATTCCAGTTGGAGGAAAATGATTTATTGCCATAATTTCAGTTTGAGCACCCGATGTTCCATGTACGTCTCTTCACTGTTCACATACATACACAAGGCCAATACTCATATCGTCAAGGACCTCATCATGATTATTAGCGAGGGTGGAGGGGTTTTTTCCATTCCGCATATCTCACAAACTAAAGGATGCGTGAATGTCACGTCTAACGACAGTGTATGAGAATATATTAAATTTTACACTCATGATAAATGAATAATGTATTTATTCAAAAGATGAGACATGGATGTTTTTCCATTTAAAAAAGCGTTGTACTCGCTTGGAGGAAGTCTAACCGACAAATTTCAAATTAAGTACTTTTGCAATCCATAATTCAAAAAAAAATACTCATATCCAAAGATTTTAAGCTTCTTTCAATGAGTTTTACATTGACTTTGAATTGCACTAATGAGAGTTAATGAGAAATAATCAGAAGAGAAAATATACACTGAAAAACTAGAGAATTGAAAAATATCACTTATATCCTTTGTTATAAAGATGTTTTAAATTTTGTTTAGTTGTTGGTGTAAAAATTATATGTTTAGAACTCAAATGTTTAGCACATTATTTTTAAATACAAGCATATAATGTTCACAAACTTGTAATGTTTGACAACTCCCGCAAGGATACGAAATAGACACATGGTGTCTTTGGCAATAATGCTCAGGACTGCCGCCTGACTCGATATATTCCTGTCCGTCTGTCAATCTGTCTGCGAACACATTTTTGTAATCAATGGCTACGTTAGGTTAGGTTAGGTGGCAGCCTGATGTATCAGGCTCCCTTAGACTATTCAGTCCATTGCGATACCACATTGGTGAACTTCTCTCTTATCACTGAGAGCTGCCCGATTCCATGTTAAGCTCAACGACAAGGGGCCTCCTTTTTATAGCCGAGTCCGAACGGCGTTCCACATTGCAGTGAAACCACTTAGAGAAGCTTTGAAACCCCCAGAAATGTCACCAGCATTACTGAGGTGGGATAATCCACCGCTGAAAATTTTTTTTGGTGTTCGGTCGAAGCAGAAATCGAACCCACGACCTTGTGTATGCAAGGCTAACCATTGCACCACGGTGGCTCCCATCAATGGATAAGTCGCAGTTTTTGTCCAATCGATTTCAAATTTGACATCTGTTTTGGGTCAGAATAGAACCCTATTGATTTTGTAAGAAATCGGTTTAGATTTAGATACGGCTTTCATATATATATTTTTCGCTACGCCCGATAAATGACCCCAGAAATCAGTGGTTAAATTGGCAGCCCGCTTTATTTTCAGGCTTATTTAGCATATTCAGTCCATTGTCTTATGGCCCCAGAAGACAGAGTTTTAACCTGATTTGCTTCATATTTAGCAAATTGCGAACAATTAGTAATGTCGTCAAGTGTGCTAAATTTGATTGAAATCGATTCAGATTTAGATATATCTCCCATATATGTATATCTTTCGCCCGATTTTCACTTCTTTGACCTCAGAGGCCAAAATTTTACTCCGATTTACGTGAAATTTTTCGCAGGGAGTAGAGTTAATATTTAATGATTTGAGATGGTAAATGTATATAAATGATATAAATTAGTTGGGCGGTGCCGACTTTTTTATACCTTTTTGGGTTTATATATACATATATTATTAAATCTTAACCGATTGGGGCAAATTTGTTTTCACTTCTACAAAATCTCCAGACTTAAAATTTAAATCGGCTAAAGGCCTGGGACGAAACACAATGTTAGTAAACAGATGTGGGAAATCTTTAATGTTAAAGCCATTTTTATGAAATGTTTCGAAAATGTGTAAAATTGAGTCGTTTTTACAGCTGTTGTCACTTAGTAGTGGCGATTTTTCAAGTATATGGGCAAGATATCGTAAAGATAGGTGCCCCCAAGTTGTTGGGATAGCATCATTCTTTGGATGGTATTCGACGAAATTTTGCATGTTGTCCGCTTTGTGACGTATCTTCAAAGTCAAAGTATTCAGTTTTTGAACCGCTTGTGTACAGTAAATACGCCTAACACAGTGCATATCGATGTCCTCATTCCAGAGTACGCTAAGTTGACTTAGTATTTTTTGAGGGAGTTCGTTGTTTTTTATTAGGATTGATGTGAATTGCATCCTGTCAAAAGTTCGAATTTAGTTATTGGACACTTCTATCAAAAGTTATAGTTAATATTGTACGTAGCCTGTGACTAAAGTTTTAAAAATGTCCAATCCAAAAAGGGCAAAAAGCTTTGTTCGTTCTAAAGTGGTCTAAGTCATATAGTTGTATATTTTGAATTCGTACATACTAAAAAATCTACAATAAACATGATTTTCAGACCGAAAAAAGTGAATTTATATCTTATACGGTTTTTGAGAAATTCCAAAAAAAAATTGAACTTGTTTCCTATAAAATTCACTTTTTTGACTTAGCGTACTTTGGAAAGGAGGCATCGATATGAACCGAGCTTCTTCAGTTGCTTTTTTGATCTCAATGGAAAACAAAGGAAAGCGGATTTCGAAAATGCTGATTTTTTCCTCCTGGATATGTCATTCTGAGCCTCGCACAAAACAACAATTGAAACAAGTTTGTAGAATAAAACGAAATCTGATAAAAATATTTCAATGATTTAGGCACGGAATGAAAAAGTTGGTATACCCCACATCCTAAGGTGGCATAAAATTATAAGACTATTTATCAACCCTTCAAAGACACTGTCCAGTCTTATAAAAAATAATCAATAATAAAGCACATCATGCCACAAGGATACACACATCCTAACAACTTCAACAAATAGTGAAGAGAAAGATGGAAAAAATCAAAAAACAAAATCGCAGATTCATAGACGTTAATATCCCAGGACGAAGGATAAAGTGACAGCTCAACAATCTGCAGCAAACGACTGGAGAGGAAACATGCCTCTAAATTACGAAAGCACAAAAAATGCAACTAAGGAAGAAGTGAGCAGTAGAAAAAAAAACTTTTATATAATGAGAAACATGACGCGTGCCTCTTGTTTGTCGAAAAATGTCAATAAACGTTAAATAGAATATGGGAACAGGACAAAAATAGACACACACTAACATACACATATATAGCTAGAGAGAGAGAGAAACAAAAACAGTAGTAGATGCCATGGGTAGATGCAGTGTTGCCAGTATTTTCCTGGCTCTTTACCACTAGTTGGGAAGCTTTCGTCCTTAAAAATCCTCAATTTTAATTAAAATTTCTCACAAAAATTCCCTATAACTTTTTGTTTTTATGAAAAATAAAAGGAATAGGCTCAACTGTAGAAAATCATAATTTAAAACTTGAAAAAAAAATTATGTCAGTTTGCCAGTTAAGGTCAGTTAAGGTCAGTACGCTTTTCGCGTTGAAATTTCCTGGTTACTTTATTAAAACAGTTCAATATAGAGTAGATAGACTAACTCAATTGATGCGAAGTTTCTTGTTCCTCTAGATTTCAGCAAGACTTTACAGTAATATGTTTGTTTATTTTATTTATAATTTTGATTATTTAAGGAAAAGAAATCGCGACAACTTGGGATTTGGAGGGGAATTTCCATAAATTTCGGATTTTTTAGTTCTATAGAAAATTTGGCCCAAATTTTATTTCTATAAAAAAATTTTGTCAACATTTTATTTCCCAAAATTTGTTTTTATTTCTATAGAAAATTTTGTCAAAATTTTATTTTTATAGAAAATTTTGTCAGTTTTTTTATATAGAAAATTTTTGAAGTTTTATTTCTATAGAATAATTTGTCAAAATTTTATTTCTATATATTTCCCAAAATTTTTTCTATATAGAAAATTTTCTCAAAATGTTATTTCTATAGAAAATTTTGTCAAAATTTTAGTTCTATAGAAAATTTTGTCAAAATTTTATTCTATAGAAAATTTTGTCAAAATTTTATTTCCCAAAATTTCTTTCTATATAGAAAATTGTCTCAAAATGTGATTTCTATAGAAAATTTTCTCAAAATGTTATTTCTATAGAAAATTTTGTCAAAATTTTATTTGTATAGAAAATTTTGTAAATTTTTTTTAATATAGAAAATTTTGTTGAAGTTTTATTTCTATAGAATAATTTGTAAAAATTTTATTTCTATATATTTCCCAAAATTTTTTCTATATAGAAAATTTTCTCAAAATGTTATTTCTATAGAAAATTTTGTCAAAATTTTATTTCTATAGAAAATGTTGTCAAAATTTTATTTGTATAGAAAATTTTGTCAAAATTTTATTTCAATAGATAATTTTTTTATTTCTATAAAAAATTTTGTGAAAATTTTATTTCCCAAAATTTGTTTCTATATAGAATATTTTCTCAAAATGTTATTTCTATAGAAAATTTTGTGAAAATTTTATTTGTATAGAAAATTTTGTCAATTTTTTTAATATAGAAAATTTTGTTGAAGTTTTATTTCTATAAAATAATTTGTCAAAATTTTATTTCTATATATTTCCCAAAATTTTTTCTATATAGAAAATTTTCTAAAAATGTTATTTCTATAGAAAATTGTCTCAAAATTTTATTTCTATAGAAAATTTTGTCAAAATGTTATTTCTATAGAAAATTTTGTCAAAATTTTATTTCCATAGAAAATTTGATTTTATTTCTATATAGAAAAAATTCTCAAATTTTTTTTATATAGAAAATTTTGTCAAACTTTTATTTCTATAGAAAATTATCTCAAAATCATCAACAATTTTACCAATCTACCAAAAAATAAAAAAGTCTACCATTGCTGGTAAAATTTTACCAATTGGCAACGTATCTTCCACCTAATTTTACTTCTTGAAGATTTAGAAGTAAATTCTCGTTCATAAATGCAAAGTGACCATTTTTATACCTCCAGCAATTGGAAGACGATCACCACTCTCTTCGTGTTGTGGTTCGAAATGTTGTTCTTATTGCAGCTTGCTGGATTTGAAATAATTTTAATATTTAAATTATTACTGATTTTCTACAACAGAGCCTTTCGCTTTATTTTTTTTTTTCTTAATGGTAAAAAACGTATTGGGATTATTGTGAGGAATTTAAGTTTAAATTGGGGATTTTTGGGGAAGAAAACATCATAATTTGGGGACAAGAGCCAGAAAAATACAGGTAACACTGCAATGAGATCACGATTTTAAAACAAGGAAGTGTCTTCTAAATGCTCGAAATATAAAAATGGGAGTTCAGTCAGCATATATTTATAAACCAAAATTTACATCTAAATACTCAAGAATAAGATTGGGCAATCCATCAGTATGAAAGCGTTGATAAAAATAGGCCGATATGAACCGTATTCCAAACATCTATATTTATGGGATATATTGTCCAAATAAGTGATGTACGCAAATGAGTGAGCAACATTTCGACCATAGTTCTCACGAAATGTTTTCACAATAGTAGAAAAATGCCTCAGCCAAACGAAGTAAAATATAAATTAGCGCTTGGGGCTTCAAATAAAATTCGTATCTAGCCCAAACGCTCCATTTGCTATATATATATATGCCGTAGAATGAAGAGGAAATTTTTTCATATGTGTTTTTTAAACCATTATTCTAAACCTTATTTATTAACTGAACAGGTTTAGAAAAATCTCCACAAAAATCCCCATATACCTAGAAACTCCCTACCAAATCATCAACTCAAAAGGTTTCGTCCTCATCCACGAAAAAATATCCCTAATTTGGTTAAAATCCCCAATACTGGCAACACTGGGTAGATATAGAATACAGGATGTTGTGATGTCACACATGCACAATTTCACAAATGGGCAAATCCAGGAAGACCATTCGGTGCAAAATGCCAAAACACTCACACATCCACACAAACCGGTGAAGGCAAAATTTCAATTGTTGACAAGTTAAGCTAGAATCGATTTATATTCAATTTCCATTGGTATAAATCAGCTTGCCATGAGCAATGTACAGTGGGATGAGATTGCGAAAATAAAATTGAACGATTTATCTTTAAACTTAAATTCATAAAACAATTAAGTCGTCATATTATCGAGGTGTCAATTAAATAAATATCGTAGGATATATTTTTGAAAATACATGATGGCTGATATGTAATACCACAAAGTAAAGCGATATATTTTTCATTATTTTTCAAATGCAAAAAATGTGGAAAATAGCATAAAATTTTGGCGCGAATTATGACCAACAAAATCACTCGCTTCACAATAGAGCCTTTGTGGTATTTAAGCCCATTCCCGGCGAAGAACTGTCTTGAGCTGATCGAAAATTCGGTCATTTTTAGTGTCAACTTCAATCTCAAAAAGCCGTTGGTGGACATTGTGCGGAAGAAATGAAGCAGAGACCGCCTTTTTAAACCTTTTGATGCGTGCTGAGTCCTGTTAGAATCCATGGTCTGTGGTCGATACCAAGGTCTGTGTTTGATACCCAACAAATTCGGTCGACTCAATCGAATTATGGGAAATCCAACTAATACTATATATGGAGTTGGTTGTATTAGACAATGAAATTGGTCGTTGCTTCTTTCTTCATTTGGTTGTATCACCCAACTTTACTAGCACCTTAACCGAATTGAAAATTAATTTTTCCCTCAAAATATTGTATTTTATTTATATTTTTAAAACGTACATAAAATCACATTATACCTATATACAATACATTGATAACCATTTTCACTTTTGAAAGTATAACCGCTAGAATAGACCGGTAATGGGAGTGAAACCTTGGGAACTCTTAGTACATTAGTAAATGGAGCCCGACCGGAGCACATAGTGGTATACCATAAAAATGGACCAACATAGCCAGTCTAAAACCACTACAAATTAAGTCAGAAAATTAGTGTGGAGTTTTAAAAAATAAATAAGAATCTACTCGCTACGGTCAATTCCTTTGGGGTTTCATAGATAAAAGGCAGACGTGGAAATGGATTTTTCCATTTGAGCCGCATTAAAGTCGTTACATGGTATAAACTTTTGCCCTTTAACCCCCATTTTCATAAAGCTCCGTTAGTGTTCCGTTAACTAGCCAACTTTTAAACCGTATTATAGACGAAGCTGTCATCTTGCCTTTATATTCCATAGGCCAGTTAGGAACTTAACTGACGAAAATTTTTCAGTTAAAGTTAACCGGAGAGAAGATAACAGGTTGGCTGATAAGTCCCCGGTCTAACAAATAAAAACACATTTTTTGTCAAAATTCGTTTTTATTATTCAACATAGTTCCCTTCAAAAGCGATACAACGATTATAACGACCTTCCAATTTTTTGATACCATTTTGGTAGTACTCCTTCGGTTTTGCCTCCAAATAGGCCTCAGTTTCGGCCATCACCTCTTCATTGCAGCCAAATTTTTTCCCTGCGAGCATCTTTTTGAGGTCTGAGAAAAAGACAAAGTCGCTGGGGGCCAGATCTGGAGAATACGGTGGGTGGGGAAGCAATTCGAAGCCCAATTCATGAATTTTTGCCATCGTTCTCAATGACTAGTGGCACGGGGCGTTGTCTTGGTGGAACAACACTTTTTCTTCTTCATATGGGGCCGTTTTGCCGCGATTTCGACCTCCAAACGCTCCAATGACGCCATATAATAGTCATTGTTGATGGTTTTTCCCTTCTCAAGATAATCAATAAAAATTATTTCATGCGCATCCCAAAAAACAGAGGCCATTACTTTGCCAGCGGACTTTTGAGTCTTTCCACGCTTCGGAGACGGTTCACCGGTCGCTGTCCACTCAGCCGACTGTCGATTGGACTCAGGAGTGTAGTGATGGAGCCATGTTTCATCCATTGTCACATATCGACGGAAAACCTCGGGTGTATTACGAGTTAACAGCTGCAAACACCGCTCAGAATCATCAACACGTTATTGTTTTTGGTCAAATGTGAGCTCGCGCGGCACCCATTTTGCACAGAGCTTCCGCATATCCAAATATTTATGAATGATATGACCAACACGTTCCTTTGATATCTTTAAGGCCTCTGCTATCTCGATCAATTTCATTTTACGGTCATTCAAAATCATTTTGTAGATTTTTTTGATGTTTTCGTCGATAACCACCTCTTTCGGGCGTCCACTGCGTTCACCGTCCTCCGTGCTCATTTCACCACGCTTGAATTTTGCATACCAATCAATTATTGTTGATTTCCCTGGGGCAGAGTCCGGAAACTCTTTATCAAGCCAAGTTTTTGCTTCCACAGTATTTTTTCCCTTCAGAAAACAGTATTTTATCAAAACACGAAATTCCTTTTTTCCACTTTTTTCACAATAACAAAAGTTGCTTCACAAAAGACGCTCTATCTCACAAACTAATTGACTTACAGACGTCCAATTTTGACACGAATCCTTTGAAGGTTGGTACTATACAAAAATAATATGAATTTAATACTAGCGACGCCATCTATGTGTCAGACTGGGGACTTATCAGCCAACCTGTTATTTGCAATTTACTTTCTGTTAAGTGGCAGTTAAAGCCTAACGGACCTACATGAAAATGGCCGTAAGACAATAAAATTGTTGTTAAAATTGTAACTCGATTTGCATTTGACTCGAGCCTTGAGAATCCTGAAGCCTGCGCGAGTTGTTCGTAAAAACATTTGACAGACAGTCCACCAAGGAGTCAAATGAACTTAGAAACGACTGAAAGTTTTTCCGTTCTCAGTGGTTTTTATTTTAAATTTAAAAAACACATTTTCCTTCAACATTGCATAATTGGTAATAATATTATTGACATTTAAAAATATTTCCAAAGGAATTCGGTTGTGATTATCAATTGAAAGTGGTGAATACTTTGTGCGTATCGAATTCGATCAAAATTTTTCAAAATAGAGACATTTAGTTCAGGTAACTATTTGACTTGTATTACAAACAAAAATCTATAATAATAAGCGCCAAATGGTAGAAGGAACTATATAATAGTTGTAAATAAAGTAAATAGATTGACACAACTGTGATTTCATTGTAAATGCAGAATTTTCATTACAACAATCGATTTTCAACCAATATCATCTCTGTGTGTACCCAAGGTTTCATTACGAAAATATTCGGCATTTATTTTGGTTCCATGTTCGATAAATACGAGCGGGGAGTGACCTTCTACTATTATGGCGGCCAACACCATTACCACCGGCAGTACTTGAGTTCTGGTGGCCGATCGAACTCGTGTATATTTTTGAAATGACTTCTCATCGACTTTCAATTTGAAATGACTTCTCATCGGAGAAAATCAAATCAATTTTGATCAATTTTGCGCAAGCGAAAGAAACTCTACGGCTCTTTCCTGTCCAAATTTTGCGCATTTCGATCAAATGTGGCCTTCAATTTTCGGATTATTTCTGACATAGCTACTGTTTTTTCGTCCAATTTTTGAACGATGCAACGCTGTATCCAAAACTCGCAGATAATATTTCTAAAATAGCATGCATTTTATTGATACTTAGAAGCGCTTTATTTCGACAGTGTTTCTTAAGAACAAAGAAAACATTTTGGAACAGCTTAAGTAACAGTTATTAAGAATATTATATGCGGGTTTCCACGTTAACTAAAAGAAAACTTCTTTGATCTAAAATTTCTTTTGCGATGAAAAATTGGTTTTGTACCATTGAAAACATTCATCCAGATTGGCAAAATTCAAAAAGTTTTACTATTCAACTATTTTAATTTTTTTTCTTTTGTCACACTGTAGTTGACACAAACAAAATTTACTTTTTTCATTTGCCTACAATAGATCCAATATTTGTCAACAAAATATGCAAATGTTTGCATCATAAACTATTGGTAGTGAGAAATCAATATGTCATTCAAACATTTTTGAAACTATCTTCTAATATTTATTATTCTTCTTTGTCTCATTCTTTTTCAATTGCAATGCTGAAAACAAAAGGACATATGGCTTCAGCATTAGAGTTTTTTCAAAGGCGAAGGCATATTTTCATCAAAAATATGCCTTTTTTGGATACTTCCGGGGTATAATGTTCTTTGTTTTATGAGAACATGCAACATGTTTGCAAGTATTTTTCACAATCTAACGAAGAATTTGTATATTAATTGTTGTCTATAAAGTCAAAGCTATGTTTAACCAATATTCCATTTAGCGAAAATCCAATTTAACAAACGGCCAAATTTTTAACATTGACGGTCATTTTATTGTAGCTCCGTTAGGCTTTAACTGCCAGTTAACAGAAAGTACATTACAAATATCTTCTCTCCGGTTAACTTTAACTGAAAAATTTTCAGCAGTTAAATTTCTAACTGGCATGTGGAATATATACACGCAAAAAAATAATTCTTTCCTCCCAAACGAAATTTTAGACAAACAAAGTTCGTTTCTCATTTGCTTTTCGCTGTAAGGAAGTGTATTTGGGAGAAAAGTATATACTTTTTGTGATAAACGTTTATTCTTTTCCAGGATGTAAAAACAATTTCATAAGAACAAACTAAAAAAAAAACATTGTTTTCTTGCTAATTGCATTTTCCCTCACATCTTTCTCACATCCACGATGTTTTTTAGTTCTTAACAACTTTTCCTGTAATACCAACAATGTAGAAGAAATTATACGATTTTATAAATTTTTAAATTTTTTTTACCTTTCGCCTGGACGGAGAATCGAACCGCGGACCATGCACTTTGTAAGCCAACACACTAACCACTGAGCTATGTACCTTTTATGGTCATCAATAGATAAATATCCATATACGTTATATTTATATAGCATAGCTTGCGGCGCCCACAAACAAACATTTAGTTTGGCACCGTGGTGCAGTGGTTGCTACGTCCGACTTGCATGCCAAGGGTCGTGGGTTCGATCCCTGCTTCGACCAAAGTTTTTTTTTTTAACAATTATTCCAGATATGTTCGTAAGATTCCGAAAAAATGTTCAACATTACATTGTAGTATATTAAATTTTGAACTGTAAAATGTGTCTTATGAAAGACCTAAAGTCAGAAAAGAACAGTGTTTGATATAAACGAAATGGACTGTGTTGTTGTTTCAAAAATAACTTTTTTTATTGAAAAAATAAAAATTTTGTAACAAACGAATTTTTTTGGTGATAAAAGTTTAAAATTTTCGAAGCAATTCAAAAAACTCTACACGTTTTCACGTTTTCCAAACGTTTTTTTTCTTTGCGTGTAGACAAGATGACAGATATGTCGATAAATAACGAGCAAAATTTACGTTTGATTTGACGAAAACGTTTTTAATCTTAAGAAATTAAACAACGAAAAGCAGCAATATTGCATAGCAATATTTGGCGATTATGAGAATGGCTTAAGTTCTTCTGAAATGTCCACAAAGTACGGTATTCGCAAGATATTTAGATTCCATCAAATGTTTGCATACACTTATTGAATGACCGGGAAACTAGGTAATGTTAGGTTAGATAGAGTGGCAGCTCCGCTACGGGAAAGGGATGTACCCCAGAACCGGTACAGGACTTCTCCCTGGTATGAATGGACAAGTCCCAGTTCTAGTCGGAACGTATGGAAGAGGCCGGCCACTTTAACACGAGTTTGACATTGGCGGGGTAAATTTACACTTTAGGGTACGGCTTGTACTCATTTCAAAGGACATCACCTGTGAGAACTTGTAGGACTAGACAGGTCCTCATGAACCAGTCTGGGACAAACCCTTAGGAACCGGTATTATTTCGAGCATCCAGAAAGGAAAAACTTTTAGAATATGTTGACCCATAGGTATTTTCCATTTTCCTCTTATTAATGAGTGCTACCCGATTCTATATTTAGCTCAATGATAAGGAACCTCCTTCTTATAGCTGAAGAGAAACTATAATACACAGGAATGTCAGCATCATTACTGAGAGAGATAAACTATCGCTGAAAAACTTTTTTGGTGCTCGGTCGTAACGATAATCTAGCGTTGATAGTACATATATGCCGACAGGAGCAGCAGATTAATGGTGTATGTAGGACGTTTTAGGAAGATTCTACTATGAACGATTTTGGCAACAACGCGATTGGCAACAAATTAGAGAATTCGTCTAAGAAGTTAGAGCACACATCAAGGCGAATATTGACATGGGTGTATATAGGCCCTCATGAGACATCTTGGTTCCTCTTTTCAATCTAACCTAACCCAAATATATCAAGTTCACCAGTTTTAAAGGATTATTTAAACTAATATTTTTTAAGTGCCTCTGTAGTATAATTTTGCCAAATGCTTATGAATTTTTACTTATCTGATAAAAAATTACGTTTTTCAATAAAAGTTAACATTAATATTCCCGTTTGATTTAACAAATTTTTCTAAATAGCGAAAGGGCCTGAAAATATATTGTTCGTTAAACCGAGATTGGACTGTATTTTTTTTTTTTTAATTGCGTCATTTTTATACCCTCCACAAAGGGGTATTTTAAATTTGTCATCCCAATTTTAACACAACGAAATATTGGTCTCAGACCCCATAAAGTGTATATATTCCGGGTTGTGGTGAAATTCTGAGTCGATCTAGCGTTGTCCGTCAATCCATCTGTTGAAATCACTCTAACTTCCGGAAGATACAAGCTATCGACTTGAGACTTTGTACAAGTAGTTGTTATTAATGGACGGTATTGTAAATGGGTCATATCGGACCACTTTTAGATATATACTTATCCCAGATTTGACTTCTTTAGCCTCTTGGAAGAGCAAATTTCGTCTGAATCAGCTGAAATTTTGATACGTGATGTAAGTATATGCCATCTAACAACCGCTCAAAAATTGGTTCAAATCAGTCCGGAAGTCCGCAGCCTCTTGGAAAAATAGCGCGATTACGCATAACCTAAGTTTTGAATGTAGTATTCCTTGCGATATTAAGTAGTAGTAAATACATTTTCCCCGGATTTATAAATGTTAAAGACAACTTTAAACCTATATTTACCATTTAAATTCTTCCCATACACTGTCAATATATATATATATTTTTTTTTTGAGTATGGGAGTTAGACTTTTGGCAGCTCATAAATGAAAAAAGCTTGAGGTGGTTTTATTAAAGATTTGAGTCGATTTTCGAAAATATCAAAAATCAATTAGTAAAATTTTTCAAGTCAAGAGATCGATTTGTTAAAAAGTAGGTTTTCGTACACCTTTTTATTAGTCGAGAAAAGACAAAAACTGCGAAGTCCGTTCATGAAATCGAGAACACTCGTTCGTTTTTTTTTTCTTTTGTAATGAAGATTCGTTCCCGATTTCCAATCAAATAATATGTAAACTCTTCGCCATCAAATAGGGCCCCGCATGTAACACAATAAACATCGTAGCAACATCTCACAAAACATCCCTCTAGTTGTCCTAAGAAATTTCACCCACTCCAAAAAAGAAGCAACTTAATGTTGTTTGCCACATACAAAATATGTGCGATTCATTGTAACCCACCAAAGATAGGACACGTCCTTAAGACGTGCTCAAGTTTTTGACTGCAAGGATATTTTTTTCTTTTTAATACAGAGACAACATTTGCCACGTAGTCACCACTTCCAAAAGAAAAAAACGAAATGCAACTGATTTGTAGTACATTAAAATGTAATTACAATTCCAAATGTAGTTGTAGTTAATGTAAAACGACAAAATATTGCAACCTTGGTTATTGCAAATTCAATAAAAATTGAGTTTTAAAAAATCGATCGAATTTTGATTTGGTACATCAACTCCAATGCTAAACTTCAAGACTACATAAATATGCTTTAAGACAAGCTGTTAAAATTGGAAATTGTGTTATTTTGTCATTGACGAAATTTTCTTATTTCCTTTTTTTGCCCTTTTTCACACCTACTAACTTGCTATCAGCGTTAGTTGGCAACACATAATACATTCAGCTATTTTCCATTTCCATTTTGTTTTCCTTTTCCTTACCAGTAGTAAATATTTTTTTCTATGAATAAAAAATGAGCTCTCATGATTTAACATAACCACATTATAGATGCATGCACGCCAACAACTAAAATCTGGTAAAACAGTAGGGAATTTAGGAAACGCAATGTTGTGATAGTGAAATTACAAATAATATTGCAGGTTGGTGAAACAAACCAAATCTTGTACATGAAGTGGAAAATATTTGTGGAATACTGTGGTTATAACACAGGAAAAAATGCAATTAGCTGAAATTTCTTTATACAAAGAGAAAAAATATTTCCAATTAAAAAGTTGATTGGAGTTGGAAAATTAAAAAAATAACTGATATAATAATCTTTTCATTGATTTATTAAACTTGAACTAAAATCTAAAGAAAAAAACTCATAAGAAAGTATAAACATTTGTAAGATTATAAGAAAGTTATTTCATATAAAGGAAAATAGTTATAAATATAACACAATAATAATAAATAATAATAATAAAACAATAACATAATAAAAATGTGATTGTTTTTTTTTTTAAGTGAAAAAAATTAAACCAATTAAAAAAACTAACTGAAAGTGCCGGAAAAAATCAATTAATTTTTTAATCAAGTATATTTTTTATTTAAAATTAATGTTGTGATTGAACATTTTCGTGATTGAACCAATTTCGGTCTGGCCGAACATACGGCTGTATGACTCTTATTATATCCTCCATCATGGATTGCGCAGAAAGCTCTACTAAAGACTGTCATCTACAATCGAATTACTTGGGTTGTCTTAACCCATATGGAAGCAGTATAAAGCATTAAGTACCAGTATAAAACAATTATGTTGTTTATCGGTTTATATAGAGGAGACTATAAATAATTATGAACTTATATTAACCAATTTTCGCACGGTTGTTAGAGGGCTAAATTTCAACCGGATCGGATGAAATTTGCACCTGCAGGAAGCGCGGGAAATCAAATCTGGAGACCGTTACATATGGGGCCTATATATAATTATGAGTCGATATGAATACATTTTTGCATGGTTATTAGAGACCATATACTAACATTACATACCAAATTTAAACCGGATCGGATGAAATTTGACCTTGGGGAAGCTCCGCAAGCCAAATCTGGGGATCGGTTTATATGGGGGCTATATATAATTATGGACCGATATGGACCAATTTTTGCATGGTTGTTAGATACCATATACCAACACCACATACCAAATGGCCCATTTGCAATACCATCCGACCAACATCAATAAAAACTACTTGTGCCAAGTTTCAGTTCGATAGTTTTTCGTTCGGAAGTTAGCGTGATTTCAACAGACGTACGGACGGACATCGCTAGATCGACTCACCAGGACACAGAAACAGAATATATATTATTTATGGGGTCTGATACCAATATTTGGATGTGTTACAAAAAATAAAAAATCTGTGCCGGAATGACCGACATAGGCAGAAAAAAATAAATTTAGCTCCTTTACAAGCAAATATATTGAGTTCTTGATTATCCAATAATCTCTTAAACTATGCATAAAGGGACCAAAGAATTTGTTGTCTAAATTCGGTGAAAAAGTGTAACCCTAGGGTAAAACTTCTTCTTCCTTAATTGTCCTAAAGCCCACATTATAGAGTCCTCCGAAAGAATAGTGTCCTAAAAATATCCTTACTTGTATTCTCCGCTTCTTTGGCTCGGAATCAATACCAAAATTTTTAAAGTAAAGACAAAATCTTTGGAACCGGGCATGCATTTTTTTCAGTGCTGTAGTTCATTCTTACTATTTTTGGGAAACGTACGAAAATGTTCTTATTGAATTTATGTGTACGGTCATTGAACTTTATACCCACGTTTAATTAATAAAATGTTTAAGACATACTTAAAAAAGTAAGATTTCGCTAAGCTGTGGAATATTTCGAAGAAAATAATAAAATTTAACTACTAGCAAATAATTTTTTCCCATAAAAATAAGTTAATTTTAGCGCTGGTTTAACTACGGAATTTTTTTCTGTGTATGTAGTTTGTCTCGGTTCATATCGGATACACCGAAAGAATAGTTTTCGTTTGTTTTTCATATCAAAAAAAGGGAAAATCATTGCACAGCTTATTATATATTCAGGCTTATGTCCTCTTAGAGAAACTGCCTTATCAGAAAGGGAAATTTCGTTTGTCTAAAATTTCGTTCGGAAGGAATAATTTTTTTCTTTAGGTGTAGTCGAATCCAAACAAAATTAGTTCTTTCCTACTTAACTATGAAATAAGTCTCCTATTTCCAATAAAATCGATTTGGTCAATATTATCTAGACCTTACTCGAATTTACTACCAAAATTAATGTTCAAACCATATAAATAAATCATTTGGCTACTAATATTTCAATTTAAAACTGAAATATTTATAGTCAAAGATAAAGAAAGGTCATGTATATGCTCACAAAACATCTCTTAGGTCAGGAAACATTTCCAAAAATAACAAAAAAATACTCCAAAAATTATTATTCTCCTCATCTCTTGAAAACATCTGTATTACCATACAGATAATCGTCATCATCGACATCCTGATTATTACCAACATGATTATCAGCACCTATATGGACATTTTCGGTTGTGATTTAAATCGCTTTGGTTGATTGCCTCCATTTGAAAATATCCTTGCAATATGAAAACACATAGCAGCATTCAACTCGACTCAATGATAGCCACGTCGTCCAACATCTCTCTGTCTTTCTCCCATAAAAGGAACTCATTCTACTATGAGTCCAAAACAGATAGACGGCTCCCATTATCATGGTCATAAAAACAAGAACCCTTGGCCCGGATATGGCCATTATTAAAATTCAATACGTCGGAAATTTAAACATGAAAATTTATACTCTGTACATGTTGAAATTGAACATTTTTCATTCAGCCACCAATTCATACAGACAACGTGAAGTATGTAGAGCGCATAAAGAAAAAACAAACAAAAAACACAGAGACCTCCAATTGAAGACAGTTCAAGAAACAACAATAAAACATCAGTCTGTTCGCAATGTATCAAGTATCAATATCGGCGATACAAAAATACGAATTGAAGAGGAAATTTTTCCACGAATTGAATCCCATCAATATATGGGAGGGGGCGTATATGCATAGATTGTTGCCCGTATTGGTGATGTATGGTAAATATATATAGGGAAAGGATATATGCTACAAGAGGGTTGTTGTTCACAAAATTGTCTCAGTCACTCAAAGTGATGCAAAAATATTTCTTGTGAAACGTTGCATTTTCTATGCGAGGATAGAGAAAAAGGAAGTGGGTAATAATATAATTTAATAATAATAATTTGAATAAAATAAATTATTTATTAATTAAATTAATTCAATTAATCAAAGGTTACTTATTGTATAAATGTATGTAAAAACAAAAAAAAAAATTAATTTTTTAATTGAAATGTCTTAAATCACAGAAATGATGGTATCAATTAACAAATTAATTTAAGGTCAATTAAAAAATTAATTGATCCAATTAAAAAATTAATTGATACCATAAATTTTTGTGATTGATTTTTGTTTCAATTAAAAAATTTGTTGAATCAATTCAATGAATATTTTTTGAAACTTAATTAAAATGTTTATTGGAAAAATGTTTGTGAAATTTTTTTCTGTATATATGAACCAATGAGTAGTATGAAACCAATTATTTGCGAATACAATTTTCACTAATGTTTTTAATTGAAAATATTTTCTTATTTAATTAAAATGTTAATTGGGCTAATTAATATTTTATAAAATTTAAAAATTTTCGATCATTTTCTAAATTGACTTTATTTTTTTTATTTATTAAAGATTAATGTTTAATTGATTACGTTTTAAACTAGAGGTGTGCGCGTGACTGAAATTTCACTCACGCACATTCACGAAGCAAAATGTTTATTCACGCACACTCACGCACGATACGTGTGGTAGCCAATCCCACTCACATGAAAAACAGTATTCACACACGCTCACGCACGAACTACTTATAAAGACTCACACTCACGCACGATTCACGACAAATTCACGAGACCCACGACATTTTTCAAACGGAAATCAGCAGAGGTAACAATTAAAAAATAGAATATAGTTCGAGAGCTAAATTAATTACAGTTAACATACGAGTATGAATTAAATCTTAATTTTTTCGTGAGCGTGATTTTGCAGAAATTTTATTCACGAACAGATTTTATTTCTCACGCACGACATATTTAATTTTGTCCCATTCACGCACATTCACGAGAGTTGCTTTGGATTTTGTTCACAACTCACATGATTCACGCGTGAATCACGCGTGTCACGAAAATTTCGTGTCACGCGCACACCTCTATTTTAAACTTCAATCAAATATTTTGGTGATATTTTTCTGTGTTGTTCTGTGTCTTGTTAGACGATAAATTATGTGAAAAATGCAATAGCGATTGTATATAGCTATCATTAAATAGAAGCTTCGTTAAAATTGTATATTGTCCGTTTTCAAAGCTATGATTGAGGATATATACTTTTTCAATTATGATATGTACCGGGTATGAAATATGCGTTTTTTTCATGTGGTACCCATTTTCCACACTTTTCGATCCTTCCCATAGCTTTTAAACGGTCAGAAATTGTTTGTTGTGCAACATTTAACATTGATCCAATTTGCTTTTGAGTCAAAGTATCATCTCCACCGTGGTGCAATGGTTAGCATGCCCGCCTTGCACACACAAGGTCGTGGGTTCGATTCCTGCTTCGACCGAACAAAAAAGTTTTTCAGCGGTGGATTATCCCACCTCAGTAATGCTGGTGACATTGCTGATGGTTTCAAAGCTTCTCTAAGTGGTTTCACTGCAATGTGGAACGCCGTTCGGCTATAAAAAGGAGGTCCCTTGTCATTGAGCTTAACATGGAATCGGGCAGCACTCCGTGATAAGAGAGAAGTTCACCAATGTGGTATCACAATGGACTGAATAGTCTAAGTGAGCCTGGTACATCGGGCTGCCACCTAACCTAACCATCATCTTCATCCAATTCGGCGTCTTCAAACTTTTTGGTGATGTTCCACGCTCTTCTTTTCTCACATTAAAATCATTATTTCTGAAGCGTTGAAACCATCTTTTGCATGTTGCTTCTGATAGAGCATGGCCACCATATGCCTCGACAATCATTCGATGTGACTCTGCAGGACTTTTCTGCAAAAAAAAAAAAATAATGCTTTCCGGAAATCATTACTTTTTGGTACAAAATTCGATATTTTTACACGAAGAAAAAATATAATGTTGTTTGTTCAATGACTTGATGTATACTAAATATTTTTCACAGATGTCATAGCGATACGGAACAACAAATGTTCCCTATCGAGACTTTTGTATCTTGACACTCACTTCATATCGGTATGTCAATACTAATCCTCATTTGGGTGATAGAATGTTATGAATAAAATGGAGGCAACCAAACTGAAAATAATTCAAAAATGATTTTTTTTTTAATGACATATTTTGTTGCCGTTACTTGGACAATAAAAAATGTTCAAAAAAATATAAAATTTTTTCCTATTGGGAGCGCAAACTATATATGATAGATTTTTTTTAATATTTGAGAATTTATTCCCAAAAAAAATGTAACAGACTTATCCATCGAAGCATTGTTCATCGCTAGCCACAGCAGCTGGGGTAGGACTCCCCATTTGAGTGTTTCCAAATAAGTTTTTTGCAACAATTGGGTAAATCACCTTGCCATACCTTTCCAAATATAGTTGCCCCATTATAACGCAATGCTTGGCTTAAATACATCAATTGAATTCGGTACAAGCCTCTTGTGATCGTTCCACTCGGTTACCAGCTGGTCCCATTAAAAATCCACAACATAAGCTTCTTTTCTTTGATACTCGGCCGCCAATGTCGAGGATTAGCGTATTTTCAGCAACAGTTACGATGTAATAAAAAACAAGTATATACGGCCGTAAGTTCGGCCAGGCCGAATCTTATGTACCCTCCACCATGGTTTGCGTAGAAACTTCTACGAAAGACTGCCATCCACAAATTTCAACTCACATGGTTGTTAAATATTATATGCTACCACCACGTACCAAATTTCAACCAGATCGGATGAATTTTGCTTCTCCAAAAGGCACAGGAGGTCAAATCCGGGGATTGGTTTATATGGGAGCTATATAATATTATAGACTGATAGGAACCAATTCTTGCATGGTTGTTGGATACCCTATACTAACATCACGTATCAAATTTCAACCGAATGGGAAGAATTTTGTTCTTCCAAGGTGCTCCGGAGGTCAAATCTGGGGATCGGTTTATATAGGGCCTATATATAATTATGGACCGATATCGACCAATTTTTGCATGGGTGTTTGAGGCCATATATTAACTTTACGTACCAAATTTCAACTGAATCAGATGAATTTTGGTCTTCTAAGAGGCTCCGGAGGTCAAATCTGGTGATCGGTTTATATGGTGGCTATATATAATTATGGACCGATATGGACCAATTTTAGCATGGTTGTTAGAGACCATATACTAACACCATGTACCAAATTTCAGCTGGATCGGATGAAAATTGTTTCTCTTAGAGGCTCTGCAAGCCAAATCGGGGGATCGGTATATATGGGGGCTATATATAATTATGGACCGATGTGGACCAATTCTTGCATGGTTGTTAGAGACCATATACTAATACCATGTATCAAATTTCAGCCGGATCGGATGAAATTTGCTTCTCTTAGAGGCCTCGCAAGCCAAATTTGGGGGTCTGTTTATATGGGGGCTATACGTAAAAGTGGACCGATATGGCCCATTTGCAATACCATCCGACCTACATCAATAACAACTACTTGTGCCAAGTTTCAAGTCGATAGCTTGTTTCGTTCGGAAGTTTGCGTGATTTCAACAGACGGACGGACGGACGGATGGACATGCTCAGATCGACTCGGAATTTCACCACGACCCAGAATATACATACTTTATGGGGTCTTAGAGCAATATTTCGATGTGTTACAAACGGAATGACAAAGTTAATATACCCCCCATCCTATGGTGGAGGGTATAAAAACTTTCCTTTGTTGTCTTTGGAGCAAGTATTCGCAAGTAAAAATCGCTTTTCGACAATTCTTCGCTTAAACTAGTGCGGTAGCAAATTTTAATCGATAGGAAATGGCGACATTTTTTTCTGGCGTATAATGTCGATTAGTCCTCATCGAGTAATGACTCCAATTCAGCATCTTCAAACTTCTCCGACTGTCCTGGACGTGCTTTGTCAAAATCATGCTCGTTGAATGAAAATGCCTCCGTCTTCGTCGAGGTTGATTTTTAATTTTTCTTTCTTACTTGCTATCTTACAAACTATTTCTTAACCTAGTCCCACACTACTTTCTCTTATCATGCCATAAGAGAACATATATCCTGGAAATCCCATACATTAAACTATAGGTAGCATAAATGTCGTAACGTATACACAAAAGATAATACACACATGGAAAATCAATAAGGATGTTTGAGCTATTCACCCAATATCTACAATTCTACCTGCTATAGACATATCTGGTTTACAGTACAGATAGCACCATGTGTTTGCTTACGATCAATGATGTTTGAGAAATTCAAACACTCGTTGAAACCGAAACACCACAGTCTGCATAAGCTTCGAAGAGTTATCGATGCGATACAGCCGCACCTTTCTACAAATCCAAAATTCTCGAAAATGCTGTTTGTAAGTACGAAATGGCAAGTTTCGAGAGCTAAAAAGAACTATGTTATTTACAAACCGGGCATATTATGCCTGATGCGTATATCCATATATGCCAATTTGTTGTCAATCCTCTTACTAATTTTCGAGCCACCGTGGTGTAATGGCATACACAGGTTCGTGGCTTCAAACCCAGTTTCGACCAAACACCAAAAAGTTTTTCAGCGGTGAATTATCGCCTATCACTGATGTTGATGATATTGCTGAATATTTATTTATTTTTTTATTTATTTATTTAAATAAAGTATTCAGTAACAAGAGAGTGGTTCGCGAGTTGTCGTATTACAAAGGACTGAATAGTCTTGTGAGCCTAAATACCTAACCTACTAATTTTGCGCTCCCAATAAAATCCATACCTATTTGCGCTCCCAATAGTAATTACGAAACTGTTTTAAAGGAAATAATCATAAAAAGTACGAAACGTTTTCATAAAAACTGTTAATAATAAAAATTGTTTGGTACTTTCAATGAAAAGTTGTAAAACAATGACACATTTCGTTCTTTTAAACCTTTGACTACCGATGTTCACTACAGAGGGCATTCGAAAACGATACTGAACTCTAAATCCCCACTTAGTTTCGATTTTTTACTGTTATTTTAAAGTAAAATCGTGCCATCTAAAAACCCTATTAATATTTTCAGTATTGATGTGCACTAAAATGCCTTTTTTTAATTCATTAACTATCAACGAAAAATAAATAATTTTGAGACCCATTTTCTACTCTACCACACCTACAATTAATGCATATTCCATGATATACATTCTTAAAATGATCTCTATAGAATTTTCTTATATCTTCATCATTATTGCGAAAAAATTTCCCATATAGTTTTCATTCAATTTATTACGCCAGATGGAAGACCTCACTATAATCTACAATATATGTGTCTTATTAATAAGCATTGTTTCCACAATTGCAAATGTCTATAATCAATCTAAGGCATAATGCTTTAATAACCTTGTAATTCATTTAATTACAAATATTAGAGAATCTTTAAATAACAATGCAAAACAGAGCAAAAGTATAAAAGCCAATCCAAGATTCCAATTACATACTCGTCGCACACCTACTACGTCTTTACGTTCAACACTGCATTCTCATATCACATGCCATAGCATCACTCTAATTTATTCTTTTTCTTCTTTATTCTTCTTCGGAAGAAGAAATTCTATGGAATAAAGAAAAGAAACATCATTCTAATATCAAATGATGGCTGGTTTGTTGAATGACTGACTTACTGGTTCTTGGCTTCATTATATCCACTCAGTTTGCTGATAATTACGTTAATATCCGGTAACCACAAACTATGGGTATACAACTAAAACGAAATTGCATTGCATGTGGCTATTCAGTGGGTGAAGTAGGGTTGGGCCTTTGCCTTCAATTGTGGTTTCAAACATCAAACAAACTGAAATGAAAAAATTAATAAGGAATAGAATCAAAGGAGACAGACAGTATGATGTCCGAACTCAACTCCATAAGCCGAAAGGTATAATTTTTGGGATGAGAGAAAGTACGCGAAAAAAATCCATAATCACTACAATTTGGGGTTGCGTACTTAACAAATCTGAATTAATTCGTTTTTCTAATATCAAAGTCTTTATAAATCCAGTGTTGCCAGTACTGGGAATTTCTCCCCAAATCGGGGATATTTTTCCGTGAATGGGGAAAAAATTTTGAGTTGGAGACTTGGGGATTTGGTGGGGAATTTCCACAAATTTAGGGATTTTTGTTAAGAATTTTCGAAATCTTGACAGCATAAGAAATCAGGTTTTGAGTTATGGTTTATATGAAATTCGTTACTTCTACATGCTCAAAAAGGGGCTTCAGAAAGTACAGAGAGTCTTCAAAATGAAAAACAACTTTCTATTCCAAGAGCTACTCTACAATTTACTCTGTTTCCTAAGCAATTTTTTACTATTGTGAAATTATTTCGTAAGGACTTTGGTCGTAGTGTGGGCCCCTCATCTGCGTACATCACTGATTTGAAAATATATACCAAACATATAGAATAGAGTTCATATCGGGGCAACAACGTCTTTTGATCGATCACCATATTTGATTTATTGGCTATTAAAAGCAAGTTTTCCTCCGTTCAATGGAATTTTGAACGGAGGACTCAACTCCCATTTTTATTTCACGAGCATTTAGATGACGATTTGCATAACATAAGATACGAATTCGATGACTCTTTATATCAATTTTGATGAGGGATTGTATCAAATAATATTTTGAGCACCTGTCTCCTGGTTTTGGATTTTAAAATCTTAATCTTATTTTAACTCGCAAACTGGTATAACAAAAATCGCACATTTTTTCCTCCGTTCAATGGAATTTTGAACGGAGGACTCAACTCCCATTTTTATTTCACGAGCATTTAGATGACGATTTGCATAACATAAGATACGAATTCGATGACTCTTTATATCAAGTTTGATGAGGGATTGTATCAAATAATATTTTGAGCACCTGTCTCCTGGTTTTGGATTTTAAAATCTTAATCTTATTTTAACTCGCAAACTGGTATAACAAAAATCGCACATTTTTTCAATTTTCAAATTATTATGGATTTTTTACAACCGATACTATAAGGACAAGTTTCTTTGATATGTTACAAATTTTAGACGTTTAAACTAATTAAAAATTGCATAAGACCTTAGAAACCTGGCGGTAGGTGCAAAATTTTTATTTGATATAAATCGACCTATTTTAATATTAAGACGAAATATTTCCTAATAGCACGATGATATAAGAACATTTTACAACAGGACAGTCTACTACAAAGGAACATACCGATATCCCTTCTCTCGCCAATAGCCAAGGCACTTGAGGCACTACTACTCCCCAGCCCACCATCAACATGGATTCCGTGAGGTACATAGCACGACGACAGCCTTGCATGCCATTTCAGCACTTATTAATATGGGACTCAATCAGCCCAAGCCGTGTCATAAGACGGTACTCGTGGCGCTTGACCTATCGAAGACATTCGATACGGTCAACCATGCCACACTATTCGAAGACATCGAGAATACGTCCCTACCGGTGGACGCCAGTCGTACGTGGAATTCAGGGACAAGAAGTCAAAACCCCGTAGAGGGAGGGGTGATATCTCCGGCACTTTTTAATCTCTACCTGTCCTCGATTTCACCCCCTCCTGAGGGCGTCGAGATTGTATCATATGTGGACGATTGTACTATCATGGCATCCGGGCCCATTGTTGATGACATATGTGAGCGATTGAACGTCTACCTCGCTGTTCGTACCATTTATTTCATATTTGACACATTTTTTTTAAGAGAATAGTGGATCATCTATGTATTATAAGGTCTATGGTCGGAAGTACGCAGGCAGTTGAATATAAGAAACGATTCTCGGGGTCACATTCGACAGCCTTTTTAAGTTGCAGTGGCATGGGCAGACATGCCACTGCAATTTGTGACAAGCTCCGCGGTGGAAACAAGGTCCTCAAGTCGCTTGCCACTTGGGGAGGGGACAAAGAAACCTTGTTGACTACAGTGGTAAACTATACATCGTAGCATATTCGAAGACAATTTCAGAACACCAAAACTTTTTTTCCGTGCACCCTACGACCCCCCGAAATACAATTTATTGTGCTGTGTCGCCATTTGAAGTCCGATCGAAAAGAAACGCATATCGTTGTTCGTAGTTGATCAGGGGCTATATTTCGTGCATTGGTCATTTTTGACTCCGACGTCAAATTTGATTTTTAATTTTTTTATTTCGCTACGTATACACCTAGGTTAGGTTAGGTTATGTGGTAGCCCGATGTATCAGGCTCACTTAGACTATTCAGTCCATTGTGATACCACTTCTCTGTTATCACTGAGTGCACTTCTCTGTTATCACTGAGTGCAGCCCGATTCCATGTTAAGCTCAATGACAAGGGACCTCCTGTTTATAACCGAGTCCGAACGGCGTTCCACATTCCAGTGAAACCACTTAGAGATGTCACCAGCATTACTGAGGTGGGATAATCCACCGCTGAAAAACTATTTGGTGTCCGGTCGTAGCAGGAATCGAACCCACGACACTGTGTATGCAAGGCGGGCATGCTAACCATTGCACCACGGTGGCTCTACGTATACACAAATATGATGCCAATTTCTTATAACCATTATAAAGATCTTAACAAAATATTAAACTTTTGCTTTTGAAGTATTTACTTATATTCATAAACAAAAAAGTTACAGAGATTTTAAAAAGTCAATATGTCACCCTACACACCACCAAATAGAACGCTGCCGTTAGAACTACAATAGAATGTCTCCACAGTACACCCCTGGATCACCTTTATGCGGAGACCAAGACCATCCCAGTGCGTCGACACAATTACATGTTGTCAAAGCAGTACCTCTTGGGTTTCGATAGGAACCCAAGAGGTACTGCTTCTTGTCATCTAAACATGGATGGAAAATACAATTTTTAAGAAAGTACAAAAAAGGTATTTTTTGAGCGGAAAGGTACTTTTTACAAAAATCTCACTGGAAAATTATTGTCACGAGACTAAATTTTAAAGAAAATAAAATTTTGACAAAATTTTCTATATAAATAAAATTTTGACAAAATTTTCTATATAAATAAAATTTTGCAAAAATTTTCTATAGAAATAAAATTTTGCAAAAAAAATCTGTAGAAAAAAAATGTTGCAAACTTTT
Source organism: Haematobia irritans (assembly GCF_050003625.1). Classification (NCBI taxonomy): domain Eukaryota; kingdom Metazoa; phylum Arthropoda; class Insecta; order Diptera; family Muscidae; genus Haematobia; species Haematobia irritans. The sequence goes on along the minus strand of NC_134397.1, from coordinate 170,226,778 downwards.
TTCTATAGAAATAAAATTTTGCAAAAATTTCCTATAGAAATAAAATTTTTACAAAATTTTCAATTGAAATAAAATTTTGACATTTTCTACCGAAATAAAAAATCGATAATATAGAATCGCATTCTTTTTTGACAAAAACATTCTTGAAGATCAATAAAATCCTGTTTTTGACTATGTCTTTTACAAAATCGAGATTTTCTTCCCACATGAACATGTCTGTTTTGCCATATTTGTAAAAGACTATTAGCAAATAAGGTTGATAAAGACTTTCTAAAATATTAAAATATTTTGTCAAAGATACTGTACCATAAATCGGATATCGACTCAAAAATGTCTACACAAAAGGTACTAAATCATTCGCGGGGGTACTACGGTACTGACCGGGGTGAAAAAGTATTGAAAAAAGTACTATAGTACTGCATTTTCCATCCCTGCATCTAAATCACCATCTTGTGGATAGGCAACCTCCAACCAGGAATGTAAGGATTGATCTTCACCTTCTAGAGCGCGAGATCCAGCGTTATAAAAGAGATTCTCTAGATCAGGCAGCATACCAGACAGGTCTGAACAGGATTCACGAGGATAATATATCTGAAGCGGTGAAAAGCTTCAAGGTTAATCCTGTTCTCGGAGCTCGACCACCGCCCATACCATCGGAGGAGAGAGACCTCCCACGGCAGGGTAGTTTTGGTCCAACTAAGATCAAGCAATTGCAGCCGACTCAATTCCTACTTATCAGTGATTGATATCAGCGTAGCTGATGTGTGTCCCATCTGTAATCAAGGGTCACATGGCACTCGTCACCTATTCGCTTGCCGAGCTAAGCCTACCCGTCCCACCACAAAATCACTCTGGACACACCCCATCCTTGTCGCAGAGTTCCTTGATCTGGCTACTAATTGAACTACCAAAGCATAGAACAAAATGGATGAAACTACATTAAAAACTCTTACAACAACAACAACTACTACAAAGGAACATTGATTTTACATGGGATCAAAGTAAATGCGAATAATTTGCAAGCTGCAATTATGAGTTGTGCATTTACGAAAGTAAACAGCAGTCGACTCTATGGCTGATTTAAGATGATTAATATTGGGGTTTGTTCTCTAATCTCGAAATATAAAAGGCAACCGTCGTAATATTGCTTGTTTTTGCATTTTAATATTTTGTTAGTATCATCCCAGGAAAAAAAAGCTTAGCCAAAACATAGTAACCATGTTCTTTTTGGATCCCGAAGTGATGTATAATTGTCTCAGAAGCAATGCATTTTATATGGCCTTTCATACGGCGGTAGTCTTCTTTTTAAGTATTCACTGCATTGATTTCACAATAGTTCTTCAGATTTGATGCTCTTTCAGTATTTCGCAAATATAAGCTGATTTAATGACAGGAAGTTCATTTTCCATTGAATTTTGGAATTTGAAACAATTTGCCATCAACATGTACAAAATAATTTTGTTATGTTATAGAGATCCATAACCTCATGTAACCCCCACAAATCCACAATCTCTAATAAGCTCTATAGTAAACAATTTCCAGCCTTAATCCCAATCTTGAGCGACCTGAAGCTGTGTAATTGTAATCCATGACTCCCGACACCCCATGAGTCATGCTGCTATAAGCTATTGTCTTTAAAATAATTTCTGGTATGCAATCTATGGTGAAGAGTTATTATACAGAAATCTGCATGGGATGCTATGCCCATAGAGCTGCGTCAAAAAAAAAAAACAGTCATTCTATTTGCAGGCAAACTATAAGTTTTTAACTTTCCACTATTATTTTTATGACGTATTTCATGGTTTTTTTTTTTTTTATTCTAAAAAAGTCTTAAATTTTTGTGATGATTATTTTTTTTTAGAAAATACGAAATTTGTTTTTATTTTAATATGCCATAAAACCATGACAATGGCATCTATCAAAACAGAAAATGTGAATTACATTAGGGATTATCTTCGTTCGTTTTTCTTCAGTGCTTTTAGCCACTCACATAGCTTTGTTTTTGTACCACTCTTGTCCTTTTTATTCTTAATATTTATTTTGTTTTTCTTGTTTTGTTGCCATACACAAGAACTTTTGAAACAATTGACCCAATTTCAACATTTTTCTTGTGTACTTTAACGAAACACACAAAAAAACAATTTTTGTTATTGCTATAATTTTTTAAGAGTTTTTTTCTCCTCCTTTCATTGTTTTAACTTGTTCTGTTTTTCGGTAGAAAATAACTTTGCTTAAACTTAAAGTTGCAAGAAAATTAAAAACTTTCTTTTATGATATACGAGTAATGTTTGCGGTTATATGAGCTGAGAGAAAGATATAATTTTTTATAGTTACTAAATTTCCCAAAACATTAAACATTACAATTATAAATGCTGTAGCAAAATTGCAATTTTGTAAATGTATACAATACGAGAAGTGTGGTACATCAGGGCGTGTAATGAACATAAAAAATCATATAACGTATACGCCTTTGACTTCTTGCATTTCATTCGTTTCAGGCATTGAACATTTTACAAAACATGGTTCTTAAATAGAGAAACATATGAGGTCTTTGTATTTGGTATAGTTAATTCTACAATTTTAATTGGATTTTCTTCGATCTCTTAGTTTCTAATAATAAATTGATTTTATATTCTAGCTCGAAGATCTTTACACCATATAAAGGCTATAAGCACATCTCATATAAGAAAGAAAAAAAATATAAGAATGTTTTACAAAACACCATGTATTGTTGGTGGGGAAAATTATACGTATAAGAAAAACGTTTACAAGCAAAAAACTTATAAAGGAACAATTTGACAATCACGCCAGACGACATCCGTTACAAATATTCGAGTATTCAATGTTCGCTTTCAAATTCTCCGAGAAAATTGCTAGCTCCACTAATGGTTGGAAACTATAACATATTTAACATACAAACCCAGCCATGTTATTAAGATTTTTATACCCTGTTCCACAGTGTTATAAGTTAGTGCATATGTTTGCAACACCCAGAAGGAGACGAGATAGACACATGGTGACTTTGGCAAAAATGCTCAGGGTGGGCTCCTGAGTCGATATAGCGATGTCCGTCTGTCCGTGAACACATTTTTGTAATTAGGTCGCAGTTTTAGTCCAATCGACTTCAAATTTGGCACAAGTATGTGTTTTGGCTCAGAATATATCCCTATTGATTTTGGAAGAAATCGGTTGAGATTTAGATATAGCTCCCATATATATATATATATATATATATATATATATATATATATATATATATATATATATATATATATATATATATATATATATATATATATATATATATATATATATATATATATATATATATATATATATATATATATATATATATATATATATATATATATATATATATATATATATATATATATATATATATATATATATATATATATATATATATATATATATATATATATATATATATATATATATATATATATATATATATATTTCGCCCGATATGGACTTGTATCGTCCCAGAAGCCAGAGTTTTACCCTAATTTGCTTAAAATTTTGCACCAGAAGAACAATTAGTACTATAGTCAAGTGTGCCAAATTTTATTGAAATCGGTTCAGATTTAGATATTGCTCCCATATATATCTTTCGCCCGATATGGACTAATACGGTCCCAGAAGCCAGAGTTTTACCCCAATTTGGTTGAAATTTTGCACAGGGAGTAAAATTAGCATTATAGCTATGCGTGCCAAATTTGGTTGAAATCGGTTCAGATTTAGATATAGCTCCCATATATAGCTTTCGCCCGATTTACACTCATATGACCACAGAGACCAATTTTTTGCTCCGATTTAGTTGAAATTTTGCACAGGGAGTAGAATTAGCATTGTAGCTATGCGTGCCAAATTTGGTAGAAATCGGTTCAGATTTAGATATAGCTCCCATATATATGTTTTTCTGATTTCGATACAAATGGTCAAAATACCAACATTTTCCTTGTAAAATCGCCACTGCTTAGTCGAAAAGTTGTAAAAATGACTCTAATTTTCCTAAACTTCTAATACATATATATCGAGCGATAAATCATAAATAAACTTTTTCGAAGTTTCCTTAAAATTGCTTCAGATTTAAACGTTTCCCATATTTTTTTACTAACATTGTGTTCCACCCTGGTGCATTAGCCGACTTAAATTTTGAGTCTATAGATTTTGTAAAATTCTATCAAATTCTGTCGAAATCGAGTGATATTTAAATGTATGCATTTGGGACAAACCTTTATATATAGCACCCAACACAATTGACGGATGTGATATGGTATCGAAAATTTAGATCTACAAAGTGGTGCAGGGTATAATATAGTCGGTCCCGCCCGACTTTAGACTTTCCTTACTTGTTATGTCTATATAAACATGCCCGGTTCTAAAGATTTTATAATATTGATTTTGGTCAGGATGGAGGGTATAAAACTATATTTTTTATACCCTCCACCATAGGATGGGGGTATATTGACTTTGTCATTCCGTTTGTAACACACCGAAATATTGCTCTAAGAACCCATAAAGTATGTATATTCTGGGTCGTGGTGAAATATTGAGTCGATCTGAGCATATCCGTCCGTCCGTCCGTCTGTTGAAATCACGCTAACTTCCGAACGAAACAAACTATCGACTTGAAACTTGGCACAAGTAGTTGATATTGATGTAGGTCGGATGGTATTGCAAATGGGCCATATCGGTCCACTTTTACGTATAGCCCCCATATAAACGGACCCCCAAATTTGGCTTGCGATTGCTTTAAGAGAAGCAAATTTCATCCGATCCGGCTGAAATTTGGTACATGGTGTTAGTATATGGTCTCTAACAACCACACGGATGAAAAAGACTGTTTTTCATATGTTTGGCTATAAACATTATATGTTTGGAACACAAATTTTTAAACACAATATTTTTGAGTGCAAGCATATAATGTTCATAAACTAGCATAACATGTTTGGGACATATATGTTAATATGTTAGAACATATTATGTTTGGGACATAAAATGTTTGTAAATATAATATGCTTGGATGCAAACTTATATTAATTTAGAAATAGCCTATAAACATATATGTGTTTAGTAGCTTGGAGCGCTATTTAACAGGGAGCGATATTGAATTAAGTTGGTGGTTGTTGCTTGTTATTACAAAATTAACATTTTATTTTTCCTTGGGCAATTGATCAGCTACTTCTTTGATCCTTACAAACTGTGTGGTCCGCTGTTCGAATCCCCGTCCGGCAAAAGGTAAAATTAAAATAAAAAAATCATACAATTGAATAATTTCTTCTACAATGTTTGTATTACAGAAAAAGGTGCTAAGAACTAAAAAATCTCGTGGAAGTGAGAAAGATGTGGGGGAATATACAATTGGGCAGAAACAAAATTTTGAGCATTCAGGTCGAAAACCTATGTTGTTAGCACCTATATTACCTGTTTATTTTCATAATTCGTTATGATTGTAAATATATAAATAAATAAATAAAATTTTGAACACAATATTGTTTGGGAGAATTTTTTTTTAAGCATATAATATTTTTGGGTGCAAAATGCTTCCAAACATATTATATGTTCACATAATAACATATTATTTTTTGGAAGACAACATTATTGAATTTGGATGCAAAAATACAAAATGTTTGGAACTTAGACTACCCAAACATATATTGTTTAGACCAATATGCTTTCAAACATATTATATATTGGAAGAGATCAAACATATAAATGTTTGGGCAATACCCAAAAATGTATATGCTTGAAGCAAAATATGTTTTGGAGTATATGTTACAGAAGCGATTTTTTGTGAGCGTGCATGCAAAAATTGGTCAACATCGGTCCATAATTATATATAGCCCCCATATAAACCGATACCCCGATTTTGCTAGCGGAGCCTCTAAGAGAAGCAAATTTCATCCGATCCGGCTGAAATTTGTTATATGGTGTAAGTATATGGTCTCTAATGACCATGCAAAAATTGGTCCACATTGGTCCATAATTATATATAGCCCCCATATAAACCGATCACCAGATTTGACCTTTGGAGCCTCTTGGAAGACCAAAATTCATCTGATTCAGTTGAAATTTGGTACGTAGTGTTAATATATGGCCTCAAACACCCATGCAAAATTGGTCGAAATCGGTCAATAATTATATATAGGCCCCATATAAACCGATCCCCAGATTTGACCTCCGGAGCCCCTTGGAAGAGCAAAATTCATCCGATTCGGTTGAAATTTGGTACGTGACGTTAGTATATGGTATCCACCAACCATGCAGGAATTGGTACATATCAGTCCATAATTATATATAGCCCCCATATAAACCGATCCCCAGATTTGACCTCCGGTGCCTTTTGGAGAAGCAAAATTCATCCGATCTGGTTGAAATTTGGTACGTGGTGGTAGTATATGATATTTAACAAACATGCCATAAGTGGTCCATATCAGTCCATAATCATATATAGCCCCCATATAAACCGATCCCGAGATTTGGTTTTGGAGCCTCAAATTTCATCCCAGTCAGTTGAAATTTGGTATATTGTGCTAGTATATGACCGTTAACAACCATGCCTTAATAGGTCCAAAAATTGGTCCATATCAAGTTCATAATTCTATATAGCCCCCATATAAGCGACCCCCATATTTCAATTCTGGCTCTCTATGTACCGTGCAAAAGTCCATGTCGATTCGTAATTATTTGTAGACATAACTTTTTTGTCTAATATATACCACGTATGGACTAACTCACAATTTAGAAAACGATGTTAAGAAGTTTTAAGTTACCACAACCCAAGTAATTCGATTGTGGATGACAGTCTTTCGTAGAAGTTTCTACGCAATCCATGGTGGAGGGTACATAAGATTCGGCCTGGCCGAACTTACGGCCGTATATACTTGTTCTGTTTATTTGCATCATTTATTATGATTATAAAAATATAAATAAATAATGATTTTTATATTGATTTTGATCCAAAGAAACGGAGAATTGAGGCAAGGGTACAATTATCTTTTAAATTTAAGTTATCCGTACTTGATTCTAGGAAACAAAGCTTAATTTATTCTTTTTTTTAGGTTTTTTTTCTTCATGTGCTATCAATGTCCTTTAAAAAGTATTCATGACAACTTAAATTTCCAAATCAAGACCCGAGTACAAGAAGAAATTATACTTTGTTTCAAAAACATCTCCTATTTTTAAACGCTTTTTTGCATTGTAGTTAAGACACAAAAAGTCAACAAACTTAAAGACGATTTCATTTAAAGAATTTTTCAGAATTGTTAAAGCCAAATTGATTTTCTTTCATGTCTGGCTACCCATTTTTATGTCGAATCACTTAACTATAAAGACAAAACGAGTTCATTGAAAAGTTTATCGACTTTTGGACAAGGAAAACTTCTTTACATCAGAGATATGTGTCTTCCATTCTAAGTATGAAATTCGCAGTCGTATTTTAAGGACATGAAATCTTTGGCCTTACTACAATATTTTTTTGTTTAGTGTAGAATGGGGGGAATAGTAACTTTGTCATTCCATTTTTAACATATCAAAATTGTGAAAATCATGATAACTTCCAAACAAAACAAGTTATCTACTTCAAACATGGTAGAAAAAGTTGGTATAGATGAAGGTTTGATGGTATTGCCAAGGTGCCATTTAGGTATAGCTCCTATATAAACCGACACCTAGATTTGACTTGCCGAGTCTTTTTTTTTGTACAAATTTGCCTCTTGAAAAGGAAAATTTCATTCGATCCGGTTGAAACTTGTTACGCAATGTTATTATATGCCCTCTAATAACCGCGCAAAACTTGGTCCATATCGGTCGTTCATTACATATAGCCACCATATAAACTGACCCCAAGATTTGACTTTTGAAGAGTCATGAAGGAAACTTTTCTATAAACTTCGATTGGATAAGTGATATGAGCAGGAAAATTTTTTGTGCGAAAGCTGATTTATTTACCTATATGTTTGGGTTCCTACGGGGTCGACGGTCCTACAGAGACTGACCCATAGTCTTTTAAAATTGGTCACCTCTGGGTTCTGAAATTTTATTTTAGTTGCCATTTAAGCCGATTTCGATGATCTGCATAGAATTCGTTTGAATCTCCAAAGTGGTGGCATGCGTGTGCATTATCTCTATTAGTTTGGGAAGAGAAAACTTAAAAATTGTTTTATACGGAGTCACTAATATGTAATGCAACAAAGTGGAGTGCAATAATATTTTAATGTTATTGTTCAAAAAAATTGTCGGAAATAACATCAAATTTAAGAATCAAATTCGATTTGCTAGATTTGGCTCTTTTTGGCACAAATTATGGTTTTCAAACAAAAGTCACGAAAGTCGCTGTACTGCATTTTGGACCCTTCCCGGGGAAATTCACCAGGCGCAAATATCCAACGGATTGATTTCCGTAGATTTTGGTGGCCATTGTGGGGTAGACATGAAGCGATTCTTTGTTGACTCGTTCTGAGTGTGTGGTGCTGAGTCCTTTCTTATGGCCATTCGAAGGTGTAAATTTTCAATTGGCCTCTTTGGCAAGTAAACCTGATCATTTTATTTGTTCCCAAGTTCCCAATTTGGAATGACTTCTCATCGAAGAAAACCAAATTCGGAATAGCTCTTTTCAGCCTAACTTATTTTTGTGCCTGGGTGAGCTCTTGCACTTTTTGGGGCTTCAGTGAATTTAGTCCTAGCTAATTTTTTAATATATGTTGCATCCTTTCTCGCGATATATTCAGCTTACGAGCAAGTTTTCTACAATGGCGGAATTTCGTAAATTTCGATCAAATCTGATCTTAACTTTTCGCATCATTTCTGGTGTTGTTACCTTTTTTTCGTCCACTTTTTGGATACGATGCAAAACTGCCAATATCACGATAACCAACCAAATTACGAGAAATAAAATATTTATTCACTTTTAATTACTGGGCTGTAAGGATAGTAGTTTTCCAGCCAAATATAAAGCAATCACACTATAAAGCTTGAATTTCATCACGAATAAATAACTATATTATTAAATGCAATAGATCAAAATGCTTTTGTAAGCTGATAAACAATAAAATGAACTATCACTGAAATAAATTTGTCAGACGATCAGTTTAGACATGATAGCAACCTGAAGTTTGTTGCAATACATATCAGCTACCCGGCATTTATGTGGGGAAAATACACTACAATTTTGATCAAACTAAGTAAGTCTGAAATAAATCAGGCTGCCACTTTAACCTAACAGTGTACTTCGACAAAAGCTCTATGGTGAGAAAATCGAAGTATGTTCAAAATAGAATCGAAATGTTCTCTTTGATATAATAGATGTTCATACCATACGAATAGATCACTGTCATTTCTAATATATACTCCAAGTATGCTTCCCAAAGCAAAAATTCTTCTGTTTATATATACTTTAGTATCATCATGTATCCCTAAATTTATAAAAATTCTAATGTATTCTTTTCCATTAAATATATTCTTACAGATAACTACAGAGGGACCTTAACGCCATATAATGTGAAGTCCTTAACAAGTATGAGATTGAATAGAGACTGCAGTCGACTGCGATCACTCATTTAAAGGAAATCTATAGACTTTCAAGACTTAAGAGATTATCATAGAAAACCAAAGATTTACACACATTTAACCACAAGCACAAAAGTAGTGATCAATACACGGTCACCATGTCGAAACATACGGATAATGATCATTTGCGAAATGATATTTACGAAAATTTACCATGTCAGGCCATGTTCAATGAGTCCGTACGTAAGATCCAGCAACAGAAATCGGCACAGGCTCACAATCCCAATAACATCAACCTAAACAAGGCGCTGTCACAGCAATTGCTCTTGAATAATATCAGCAATCAGGGATCACACATCACACAGAATGTGGTGAATGTAAATTGCAATTCAAATTCGGCTCCAAATAATAAACATCAAAGTGGAGGATTGGGATCGGCACCGCCACGTCACAATACGGGTGGGCAAATGCCCAAGGAAATGATTTATGCCACCCCACTGAGAAAATCCGATCGGTATAAGAGTGGTGAAAGAAGTCGTTTGACGGCGACTCCAGCGTCAAATTCTCCCCGTCCCGTGAAGGAGAACGAGGGGGCTGAAATGAAAATGACCAACATTATGGACTACAAACAGCAGAACACTCGAGATAGTAATCGTGTGAGCAATCATACTACCACAAGTGGTGGCGGCAATCGTAATGGTAATTCAGTACCTGTAACCGATCTAGATGATGAGCCCGATTCGGGTTGTACCTCGAGTAATATGTATGCCAATCGTGGTATACCGTTACCCTCGAGTAGTGGTGCTGGAGGTGGAACACCTAATCATCAATTGGAAGATCGTAGAATATTAAATTTCCTTAAAGATACCACCCAATTGCAAAAGAAAATGGAAATCTCAGGGAAGGATTGTCCCAATTCGAGCTTCTCGAACTTGGCCCGTGAAGAACATTTTGCAAATTTAGTTCAACAGAATTTTCCCATAGATGCCTCACGAAAGAGCTTTGACCCTGAAGATGAAATGGAAGCAGCCTTAGAGGGGGCTGCCAATGGTGTGGGAGGAAATCTTGAAGAAACTTCCGATAATCTTGAAGTCTTTATGCAAAAGAAAATCTCACCTGACAAAGAAGTAAATGGTTTTGTAACCCATCGATCCGAAGGAATGGGTCACCACCATCAGCATCATCACCGATATGGAGCTAAAGTTTACATAAATCGTGAATGGGTTCTGAAGAAAATTGCCATGTGTCTGGAACAACGAACTGCTGGTAAGAAGGCTATACCTGGTCTGCTGGGCCCTTCGGCAACAAACGGAAAAAATGAAGCTTTTGCGGGTTCCTCCAACTTTATGTCTTCCCGAGCTAAAGCTTCGGCTATTTCTTCATCAACCTACAATGGTTGTTTAGTCCTGGGCTCGAATGGTTCTGGAAAGACCAGTATATGTCAGGCGATTATGAATGGCAATTCCGGGACAAGAGGCTTGCTAAATCGTAAACTCTTGGCCTCTTACCTTATCGAGTCACAAAATCCCGAGTGCCATAGCTTATCATTATTCATACGTAAATTAGTGCTACAACTCTTAAGTCACTCCTCCTTGATAGCCAAAGATGAGAGCCAGCGAATAATCGATGAGGGTTTCTCCTTTCTACATGATGAAGTGCAACAACAGGAATCGAAATTGGATGAGGCCATGAATAATATTTCGTTAGATGAAAATGCTGAGGATATTCTCATAGCAGAACTAAAGCGGGGCGCAAACGAATGTGATATAGCGGAATTAGAGAACTTCCATGAGCGCAGGACCTCCACCTCAAAGAAGTCGGAAAACTTACAATTGATGAGACAAAAATCAGAACCAGTGCCTCCGACCCACCAGCATCAACGTGAAATGGATGGAGATGACGATACTATGCTGGATGACAAGAAATGTTATGGCACTCATCCACCCAAGGGCCATAAGAAGAAATCCAACAAAGAGTTCGATGAGAATCGCAAAGATAATGATACTGAGAAACGTGAAGGAAAACGTGAAGATTCCGACAAAGATACGGCTTCTAACAAAACCAGCCCAGGACGTAAATCGAAGATACCGGTGAAACTTAGTCGTCCCGGTATTGCGGGTATATCATCTCCGGTAAAACATGCCAACACTACAGGAGGAGTTAGTTCATCAGTCACTTCACCCCAACAAGGTGGTGGGGAAGATATTGCCACGGTGGTCAATGAAGATCTAAAGCAAGAGATCCAGCAAGCCATAAATGATGAATCTGACGCCAACACAGGTGAAAAACGAAACAACGAAGATAAACCCGAGGCTGATAAGGATATCGAAGGTTTCTCAAAGCAACAAAACCGGGAAAAGGAAACAACGAATGCTGAGCTTAAGGAACAATTGGATGAGGATGAACAGAGATCACCTGAAAGAGATGAAACCGAAAGTAATCTCATTGATTTTGAGAACAAGTCCAAGGGAACTCCCCTAGGTCCAGAAGCACCCGTATCATTTAATACCCTACCACCACCCCTACCCAAAACGAAAAGTTGTCGTACCATTATTGCCGATGGCTACTACGAGATGCTACTATCCAATCCTGAAATATTCGAATGTCTCACTGTGGACAATATTGAAAAAAATCCCGACGAATGTTTCAAAAAGGCCATACTCTTCCCCCTGCTGGAGTTGACACCACCGAAAACAGCTTTGCTGCTTTTGATCGACTCCATTGATGAGAATTACATTAATGAAGGCAACCTAATTTCTACCCTTAAAGGAGGCCGAGGTACTGCCGCAAGTACCCACAAGAGTCGCAATGTGGCTGAATTACTTTCGAATCACATACATTTGTTTCCCAAATGGCTATTCCTGGTATGCACCACCAAGAAGCAGACAAAACAAATCACTCGAATGTTCTCCGGTTTCAAGAAGATCACTTTGGATGATCTACGCAAATCGCATGTGGTCAAGGACGTGCAGGAGTATATCATCAATCGTTTGAACTCCGACTTTAAGGATAGCATTATGTTGACCAAAGAGATCATAGAGTCCTTGCATCAACTCTATATCAAATCGAATGGTTGTATCCTTTACCTGGAAAAGGTATTGAATGGCATCAAGGAGAACTTTTTTAGCTTCCGGGAGATAAAACTCATCCCATGTACTTTGAATGGCTTGTACTTGTATATCTGCCAGAAATCCTTCAACAAAAAACAGTATATGAAAATCAGACCAGTGCTCAATGTTTTGCTGGCTTCTTCGGGCTATGTGGACAAGCTGTTTCTCTTCAATTGTTTGCGTACCCATAACTATACCATCGATAATGAGGAGTTTGAGAAACGCTTGCAACTGATGAAGAACATTTTGCTGTACGATGTGGACCAAAGGCGTTTGAAAATATTCCATAACTCCTTCTCCGATTGGTTGGTGGATGTTAAATTCGCTACTAAAAAATTCATATGCGATGTCAATGAGGGTCATGTCATGATCTCTCTGTATTATCTGTTGGTGGCCGAAACCTTATGTGCCAACACGGTGCGTAAATTCATCTATCACCTCATAAAGTCGGGAGAATATCTCACCAATCGCAACATCGACTTGGATATGATCCTTATGCTGCTGGAATCGCGTTTAAATCTCAACGATTGTTTCTATACCAATCACCTGAACTGTTGCTCTTCCTGTGAGGTGGATTTCAAAAATGATCCCAACTTCTTACCCAAAACCCGTAACATGATAGAGAAGTTCTTAAACAACGAGCTCTGCGACGAATATTCACAGTTACTGTGTGACTTTTTCAAGCCCAGTCTACCTACAGATGCAAAAATTCTTAAACTGCTCATAGAGACTGGCATCAATAATGCAGACTCGCAAACATCTTGCGAGTCTTCACTGATGTCACCGGAGCTTTCTGAAAGATCCCAGAATATTGATTTTGAATTGGCCGATTTATTGATTTCCAGTGAAAGGTCTTGCATTTTGGAAACCCAGAGACCTTCAAGTCCCTCGGAAAAAAGTGAGCCTCACCACGAGAGTCAAGATGACAATGCCTCTTCCACATTGCATCAGTTATCCGATTCGAATCGGATTGAGTTACACAAAGGCAAAGCCTTAATACACATACTGGCCAATGATGGGAATCATTTGTTATTGGAGAGAGCTCTTAACGCATGTAAAGGTCCCATAGATCTTGAAATAGAAGATTATAATGGTCAAACTGCTTTGAATATTGCCGCTCGCAATGGCCACCTGGACGTAGTGAAATTACTTTTGAATTTCTCTCAACCTTGCAACGATGGTACTGGACGTATGAAACGCATCGATGTTAATCATGCTGATCGGGATGGCTGGACTCCTCTGCGTTCAGCTTCCTGGGGTGGTCATACAGAAGTGGTGAAGCTGTTAATAGCTCACCCAGCGTGTAAGATCGATTTGGCCGATAAAGAGGGCCGAACTGCTTTAAGAGCCGCCGCATGGAGTGGTCATGAGGATATACTCAAAATACTTATTGAACATGGAGCCGATGTGAATTCTGTCGACCGACAAGGACGCACATCTCTTATTGCTGCCTCGTACATGGGCCATTATGACATTGTAGAGATTTTGTTGGAGAATGGAGCCAATGTTAATCATTTGGATTTAGATGGACGTAGTGCTTTGTGTGTGGCCGCTCTCTGTGGTTCTTCGGGCTATAGTAAAGTGATCTCTACTCTGTTAGAACATGGTGCTAATACCGATCAATTGGATAATGACGGTATGTCTCCATTGCTGGTAAGCTCTTTCGAGGGCAATGCCGAGGTTTGTGAATTGCTGCTGGAAAATGGTGCTGATCCTGATCTGGCTGATTTTATGGGTCGTACTCCTTTGTGGGCAGCCTGCACAGCTGGTCATGCCAATGTTGTTAAACTTTTACTCTTCTGGGGCTGTGGCATTGATTGCATGGACTCAGAGGGTCGTACTGTTCTCAGTATAGCTGCTGCTCAGGGAAATATAGAGACGGTAAGGCAACTGCTTGATCGAGGTCTCGATGAAACGCATCGTGATAATGCCGGTTGGACCCCATTGCATTATGCAGCATTTGAGGGATTCCATGAGGTGTGCCTACAGCTACTGGAATCTGGAGCGAAAATCGATGAATGTGACAATGAGGGCAAGACAGCTTTGCATTTGGCTGCCCAAGAGGGACGTACGCAGTGTATTCAAGTCCTGCTGGAATGCTTATCGACATTTGTTGACCAAAAGGCTCACGATGGCAAGACAGCTTTTCGTTTGGCCTGTATTGAGGGTCATTTGGAAACGGTGCAATATCTACTTAAATACAATTGCGATGTGAACTCCAAGGATGCTGATTCAAGAACAACTCTTTATATTTTGGCTTTGGAGAATAAATTAGACATGGTCAAATATTTGCTGGAATTCACAGATGTCGATGTGAATATATCGGATAGCGAGGGACGCACGGCTTTGCATGTGGCTGCCTGGCAAGGTCACGCTGAAATGGTAAAAATGCTAATCACACTGGGTAAGTTAAGGAGAAAGAATTTTTATCCATGATTTACATAATTTTCTGTATTCCTTGATAATAGGTAATGCCGATGTCAATGCTATGGATCTAGAGGCCCGAACACCTCTACACTCCTGTGCATGGCAGGGTAATCACGATGTCATGAATATTCTTTTGTATTTTGGGGCTTTGGCTGATCATGCCTGCAAACAAGGTGCCTCCGCTTTGGGCATTTCTGCCCAAGAGGGTCATGAAAAATGTGTTGTAGCCCTTTTGAAGTATGGTGCCAATCCCTATAAATCGGATCATTGTGGCCGCACACCAATCAAATTGGCTGCCAAATCGAATCGCACAAATATTTTGAAAATTTTTGATAATTACACTAAAAGTAAGATCGTCCGCATTTTTCTATAACATTCATATGAATAATTATTTTTTGTTTTGCTTTTCTCTTCTAGATGAAACGAACCAACCCATCGATGGTAGCAAATTTCATCATGCTAACATGTTACGTTCCCCTGATCAACCGCCTTCAATTCCAGCCCATGCTAATCTGAGCATGGGTGGTTTGTCGGCTTCGCCGTACCCACCACATGCCTCTGCCTCATCTGTTTGCTCGGCAGCCACAACGGCTACTGTTAATAACAACATGGCTGCACCCAGTATCCTGAATGCCTCAAGCTCAACCCATAGTTCGAATAATTTCTACCAGAACACCATGCAATCGGATACGAGTAGCTTACATAAGCGTAAGAGTGTTATTTCTAGTCAATCAACTGGTAGCAGTAATGATGTAAGTATTGTGAAGTACCATATGAAAGACTCTATTGTATATATTTATTAAAAGTCAAACATAAGTAATTTATATTCTTAAGAAAGGCAGGCTTATGAAGACCCAAAATTGGAGGAAAATGTCTACAGTTGACAATTTCACACGAAATCCTACAACTCGATTTCCGAGACTAAAAATTTCGGTCAGTCAGTAATTAGTGTTGATGTTCTCCATAGGAAACATCAGATTTGATGTTGTTGTTGTAACCTTCGTATGTATATTGGTGGCTGTAAAGAAAGATGAAACAGATGATGCGAATGCACATCACAATTGATAAATGCATTTTGAAAAGATGCATTTTGTGTTAGATGCGTCCAGAATAAAGTAGGTTCGCAGGACACGTCAAGAGTTGCCTTGCAATATGAGTCACACATCTTGCATTGCCGGGTTTTAGATGTGAGTGACCTATTTAGGTTTCTACAGATACCAGATCGTAGCTGGGACAACACAAGATGTGGTCACTCCAGTACAATAATACTCTGGTGGAAAGATATAGCTGTCTAAACCCCCGTATTCAAGATTCGTCTTGCATGCTTTCCCCCCATCATTGGTGTTGCCGATCTGAGGAACGACCGCTTATTGTTTTGTTATACCCACCACCATAGAATGGTGACGGGGGTATAATAAGTTTGTCATTCCGTTTGTAACGCATCGAAATATCGATTTCCGACTATATAAAGTATATATATATTCTTGATCAGGGAGAAATTCTAAGACGATATAACGATGTCCGTCTGTCCGTCTGTCTGTCTGTCTGTCTGTTGTAATCACGCTACAGTCTTCAATAATGAAGCAATCGCGCTGAAATTTTGCACAAACTCGTCTTTTGTCTGCAGGCAGGTCAAGTTCGAAGATGGGCTATATCGGTCCAGGTTTTGATATAGTCCCCATATAAACCGACCTCCCGATTTGGGGTCTTGGGCTTATAGAAATCGTAGTTTTTATCCAATTTGCCTGAAATTAGAAATGTAGAGGTATTTTATGACCATAAAGGGGTGTGCCAAAAATGGTGAGTATCGGTCCATGTTTTGGTATAGCCCCCATATAGACCGATCTCCCGATTTTACTTCTTGGGCTTATAGAAACCGCAGTTTTTATTCAATTTACCTGAAATTGGAAATCTAGAGGTATTGTAAGACCACAAATACGTGTGCCAAAAATTGTGAGTATCGGACAATATTTTGGTATAGCCCCCATATAGACCGATCTCCCGATTTTACTTCTTGGGCTTATAGAAACCGCAGTTTTTATTCAATTTACCTGAAATTGGAAATCTAGAAGTATTGTAGGACCACAAATACGTATGCCAAAAATTGTGAGTATCTGTCCACGTTTTGGTATGGTCCCCATATAAAAGGACCTCCCGATTTGGGGTCTTGGGCTTATAGAAACCGTAGTTTTTATCCAATTTGTCTGAAATTGGAAATCTAGTGGTATTTTAGGATCATAAAGAGGTGTGCCGAAAATGGTGAGTATCGGTCCATATTTGGTATAGCCCCCATATAGACAGATTTCCCGATTTTAATTCTTGGGCTTCTAGAATCCGAAGTTTTTATCCTATTTGCCTGAAATTGGAAATCTAGTGGCATTTTAGGACCATAAAGAGGTGTGCCGAAAATGGTGAGTATCGGTCCATATTTTGGTATAGCCCCCATATAGACCGATCTCCCGATTTTACTTCTTGGGCTTATAGAAACCGCAGTTTTTATTCAATTTACCTGAAATTGGAAATCTAGAGGTATTGTAGGACCACAAATACGTGTGTCAAAAATTGTGAGTATCGGTCCATGTTTTGGTGTGGTCCCCATATAAAACGACCTCCCGATTTGGGGTCTTGGGCTTATAGAATCCGTAGTTTAAATACAATTTGTCTGAAATTGGAAATTTATAGGTATTTGAGGACCATAAAGGGGTGTGCCAAAAATGGTGAGTATCGGTCCATGTTTTGGTATAGCCCCCATATAGACCGATATCCCGATTTTACTTCTTGGGTTTCTAGAATCCGTAGTTTTTATGCGATTTGCCTGAAATTGTAAATATTATTTTAGGCTCCCAAAAACGTGTATCGGATTAAGTTTTTATCGGTCCTTTTGGTAATGCCTCCATATAGACCGACTTCATTTCTTGAGGGTATAGAAGGCGCACTGATCATGAAAATTGCTTGAAACTCAATGTAAAATTTTCAGATTTCAGATACTTCTCGGGTGAAAATCTACAGATTTAAGATTTCAAAGCAAGACGTTATTTTATAATTTTCTTGCACACTTACAAGAGATGTTAATGATTCCTCTAAAACTCAAACAAAAATGGTTCTTATAAATCCAGAATCTGATATAGTCCTCATAGGTGAAATCTTTAAATTTATCTTCGGGAAGTGTCCTCAAGTCCTCAATCCCTCCTGAAATTTCAAAGGAAACCCTAATATTTGGTTCATGGTGGTGGGTATTTAAGATTCGGCCCGGCCGAACTTAGTGCTGTATATACTTGTTTTCTTCTCAATTCGTACTGGTTGGCTAAGAAGGTAACTTCGTTGACATTGCACTTCATCCGGTGCTGGAATTGACAATATTCTTTCGCCGAGAGTATTTCGGACTGATGATGCAGGTCATTTTTCGACGTCTTGGAATGACAGCAATCAGCAGCGCAGTATTATGCACCGCCTAAGGATTACTCAATTAGATTCCGCTAATACTGGGAGTAAGAACGGGGGCAGCGTAATTCATAACAGTCTCATTACCTTCCCCCTGGTATTACCAGCCAATGCCTTCGGGATCTTGTTTCTCCCAACATATTTGGCAACAATGTTATCCGAAGAATCTGGAAGTTCTTGGACGCGGGAATATTCTGTTCACGGCGGAAGCGACCGTAATCCAATGGCAATAACATACCCAAGTTGCATACAGAGAGTAATGGTTTCAATCCCGATTTCGATCCAATACCAACAAATTTAGTACTAGGCTCTAAAAAATACGTCCCTTGTCATTGATTTAAATATATCGCCCATTTAATGACAGAGAAGTTCACCAATTGTGGTATCACAATAGACTGAATAGCTGCCCCTATACACGCATTCCTTCTCTAGTTGTACCTTACCTAGCCCTAATGACGTAAAATAATTGATTTCGATATGGAGCAGAAATTTGCAAATGCCTGCCAAAAAAGAACCCTCCTTTACTTGACGTGAGTACGGAACTATCATCCACCGTCATTTGGACCTCATGGGTTGGTAAATTTGTTGTTGTTGTAGCCCCATGGAGTTATTTGCATTAGGTTTCTAGAAAATTTAAGATACTCAACATGTCGTTGAAGATCTTAGACGAGTGGAGACTCCTTATTGTGACCCATGTTTGTAGGATCGAAAATCTAGGTCACTAGTTTGCAATAAGTCCAAAGGTGCACTTCATGCAAAAGGGACCTACCAATTTACTATCACTTCCAGCAAGCTAGGTATTAAAACGGCTTGGAACTGGATACAGAATTTTTTGATTCAGGTCAAATTTTAAATTGTGTGACAGTCACATTAATACAATTTTAGATTAAAAGCTAAGTAGACGAACTACATACGAGGTACGGAAGCCACCACGATGCAATGGGTAACATGCCCGCCTTGCATACAAAGGGTCGTGGGTTCAATCCCTGCTTCGGCCGAACATCAAAAAGTTTTTCAGCGGTGGATTATCTCTTCTGAATATCTCTTGATTTAATTCTTGGTAGTGAGTATACCCCAAACATTGTCCTATAAATTACAAAAGTCTCGTGGCAGAAACTGCATTATATTTGAACTGAAAACATAGCTAAGGAGTTACATACCGAAATATGAGAGTTGAACTACGAACTTCGGAACGAATTCTCAATATAAAACTGGGAGCAAGAGTTTAATACAGATTGAACGTCATCCCATATGGGGACCAAAGAATATTGTGTGTAGAAGAAATAAATAATTTTTGGAACAACCACAAACTCTGTCCAAAAATGATTTACTCAATTGAGCAACTGCTACCCGAAAGTCTTATCATAATCTCGAAAATCTACGCTGATATCTAGCAGAACACATTGTAGATATAACTAAAGCGACTATATAACTAAAGAAACATTAACAATACTACGATTTTTCCTATTTCCTAATCGATATTGGTTTCTTTTCTCCATCCAGGCACCTTTAACATTTACCCAACAATTACAACGACAGACAAAGCTAAGCTCACGTAATAATCCATTCATGCAAAATGCTGCAATGGTTAATTCCAAGCATAGCCATTCGGCTTCATCATCGTCACTGGCACATAAATCAGGTGGTCATCAAAGACATTCACAAATATTACCGGATCTCAATGAACATCAAATGGGTAGGTATTGCATTTTCCTTTAATTATCCCTATATTCTAGACATTTTAATAATATTTTTCTTTTTTTCTCTTTTTAGTATCAAATATGGCCAGTAATGAGGCTGATCTATATGATATGGAATGTATGTCACCATTATATGCAACACCACCTCATTCACCAAGCAGTGAATTAAGTTCTCCGGGACAATTACCATCGATCAATAATATCGATGATTGTGCAGGTGGAGCATCTGGCCTTAATGGTGGTGGTTGTATGAATGGTGGTCCTAGTGGCAGTTCAGGTGGCAAATCTGTGTTGCCAGATAATCATTTTGCTCGTGATACCCATATGCGTATTATTTTAGGCAATCTGAAGGAGAACCAAGCTAGCTCTTCAAGGTAAAAATACTTATTTTGTTTTTTTATTTATATTTTTCATATCCACTACTATAGAATGGTGCCGTGGGTATAATAAGTCATTCCATTCGTAGCACATTGAAATATCGAAATTCCAACTATATAAAGTATAGGTTAGGTTAGGTGGTAGCCCGATGTATCAGGCTCACTTAGACTATTCAGTCCATTGTGATACCACATGGGTGAACTCTTATCACTGATTCCATGTTAAGCTCAATGACAAGGGACCTCTTTTTTATAGCCGAGTCCGAGCGGCGTTCCACATTGCAGTAAAACCACTTAGAGAAGCTTTGAAACCCTCAGAAGAAAATATAAAGTATATCCTATATATATTCTTGATCAGGCCGTCTGTCTGTTGTCATCACCCTACAGCCTTTAATATCGCTATCGTCCTGAAATTTTGCACATATTCGCTTATTGTCTGCACGCAGTTCAAGTTCGAAGATGGGCTATACAAGGTCCAGGTTTTAATATAGCCCCTATATAGACCGATCCACAGAGGTTCCAAATCGTTTTTTTTTTATTTTTTTAATAATTCTGCAACTTTTCAACGGATAGAGATAGCAACATAATTTTTTCTTTGTGTGAAAGCTAAGGTGTTTCCTCTAAGTTTGCAAGTTTGTGAGTCCCTAGTTGGTCCACAGGCTGAACTGTAGGCGTTAAAAGTTGGTCACCTCGGGGGTATCAAATTTTGTTTTAGCTGTCAAATCAATTATGAACCGATTTCTATGATTTATTCTTTGCTGGATAGAACTTGTAAAACCCTTCAAAAAAGGTCGTGTGTGTGTGAATATAGTTTATAGCTTGTGAAATAGGTGCCCCACAATTTATTTTTTTTGCAAAATTTTAACAAAGCGGGGTCAGTATTTTGAACATACAGGGGCGGATCCTTGCTTTCTTTTTTTAACTGCAATTCCTACAAAATTCTACGAATTTAAGAATTCAAAATTGTGTACCTATGTGCTTTAGATTAAAAGTTGTAAACTCCACAATTTAGAATTAAAAAAAAAAACAGAATTTTGACCAATTTTTTCGAAAAAAATCTGTCGTAAATTTTTTTGTACCGGTTGGCTGATAAGTCCCCGGTCTAACTAAGAAAAACACATTTTTTCGTTTTTATTATTCAACATAGTTCCCTTCAAGAGCGATACAACGATTATAACGACCTTCCAATTTTTTGATACCATTGTGGTAGTACTCCTTCGGTTTTGCCTCAAAATAGGCCTCAGTTTCGGCGATCACCTCTTCATTGCAGCCAAATTTTTTCTCTGCGAGCATCCTTTTGAGGTCTGAGAAAAACAGAGGCCAGCGGACTTTTAAGTCTTTCCACGCTTCGGAGACGGTTCACCGGTCGCTGTCCACTCAGCCGACTGTCGATTGGACTCAGGAGTGTAGTGATGGAGCCATGTTTCATCCATTGTCACATATCGACGGAAAAACTCGGGTGTATTACGAGTTAACAGCTGCAAACACCGCTCAGAATCATCAACACGTTGTTGTTTTTGGTCAAATGTGAGGTCGCGCGGCACCCATTTTGCACAGAGCTTCCGCATATCCAAATATTGATGAATGATATGACCAAAACGCTCCTTTGATATCTTTGAGGCCTCTGCTATCTCGATCAACTTCATTTTACGGTCATTCAAAACCATTTTGTGGATTTTTTTGATGTTTTCGTCGGTAACCACCTCTTTCGGGCATCCACTGCGTTCACCGTCATCCGAGCTCATATCACCACGCTTGAATTTTGCATACCAATCAATTATTGTTGATTTCCCTGGGACAGAGTCCGGAAACTCATTATCAAGCCAAGTTTTTGCTTCCACCGTATTTTTCCCCTTCAGAAAACAGTATTTTATCAAAACACGAAATTCCTTTTTTCCATTTTTTTCACAATAACAAAAGTTTCTTCGCAAAAGACGCTCTATCTCACAAAATAATTTACTTACAGACGTCAAATTTTGACACAAATCATTTGAAGGTTGGTACTATATAAAAATAATATGCATTTAATACTAGCGGCGCCATCCCGTATTTTCTATCCGATTTGCCTTAAACTTGAAATACAGAGGTGTGATGGTGGTTATAGGTTCATGTGTTGGTATAGCCCCTATATATACCGATCTTCCGACTTTATTTTTTGGGCTTCTAGAAAACATACTTCCTATCCGATTTGCCTAAATTTAAAATCTAGAGTTATTTTAAGATCACAAATAGATGTAACGGAAATGAGGTGAATCAGCCCATGTGTTGGTATAGCCCACGTATAGACCGAGTTTTTATCCAATTTTCATGAAGTTGTAAAACAAGATTATTTTGAAAATTCGCCCTATTTTCGTCGAAATATTTTGAACCAAGAGGAAGCAGCTGATTTTTATCAAAAAATCCCATTGGAGACTTCAGGGGGGAACACAACTAAAACTTCAGGGGGGAACACAACTAAAAATTTACATATAAGAACGAACACGAAACAATGAGACTGACAAAAATTGATTTTATAACAAATTTAAAACATGTTTTATACATTTTTTTTATTTTAAAATATAGTTAATACCATTTAGTTCAAATTTCATTTCGATTTATTTCGATGTAATTTTTCTTTCTTTTGTTTTATTTATTTAAAAGTGCACTTAATTTTATACTTTTTCACACTTTAAAAACCAACTGCTTACTTGCTCTCTTATTGAAGCCGTTCTTAAAGAGTACAGATGGAATAAAACAAAAACAAATGCACATTGTAAAACCTTGTTTGCATAAGAAATAGTGATGCCACACTTTTTGACAAATTTCTAACTTTAATTTTTTATTTTTGGCCAAAGGGATCGACCACTGTGCACTGGCAAGACTGTTATTCGATTGTGGATAACAGTCTTTAGTAGAAGTTACTACGCAATCCGTGGTGGAGGGTACATAAGTTTCGAACTTTCGGCCATATATACTTGTTTAATTTTAATGAATTTGGCTCCCCGACAATCGAATTCGCCGCCTAGCAACTGAAATCGTTTGAGTTTGCAACGTTTGTTACTTTTTACTATACATTTACGACGCTTATGTGACGTTTACAAATTTGCGACAGTCACAAACCTAAAAAAGTTTGATAAAGACCATATCTGATTATCGACTTTAGCTCTTATTTTTCTTTAAGTGTAATTTTTTTATAAATCAAAAGATAGATATAAAAATGTATGTATTATGTTTTCTTCTTTTTAGCAAAAGCAAACGCAGTGGCATAACCACCAATCCAGCAATGCGTCTTATTCGTAGCCGTTTTGATTCAGCGGCTCAACTAATTCGACGAACCAATAACATCCTATCAAGCAATAGCCAAGGTTCATCAAGCATTGGTGTGAAATCGGGAACTTTCCAGTGGCGTAAAGAAAGTCAAATGTAAATTAAAAACAAACAAAAAAAAATAATGCAACCAACCAAGGCAAATGAACAAATTCAGAAAAAAATAAAACAAAAAACATTGATATAATTACTAATTATTTGTATTGTCTTCTAGAGATGTAGTAGTAATGCGAAGATCCCTATTTTAAATTAATTCTATACTTATTTTGTTTTGTTAAAATAAAATACAACTTATTTTTGTTTATGTTTTTAAGTATTTGATTTTGTGATAGTTTAAACATAAGTTTTAGCATTAATAATTTAACACTTAACAAACATAAACACAATTAAATGTACACATACATATGTATTTTTTTTTTAATTATTTCTAGTGGATGAAATGTCTTAATAAAATCGTAGATCTAATTCTTAACCTTCCTATTCCCTCCCCTTCAAAATAGTGCAATGCAATGCATGATTATAGAAAAGAACAAATAACAAAATTACTAATCATTTGCAAAAGATATAAAAAAGAATAAAACATGGTAAATTAATAAAAAAAAAACATCTTAAAAAACAAAACAAAAAATATTAGATCGAAATATAAACCCCCAACAACAACATTCTCACAAATATAGACATTAACCAATCAGAAAGACAGTAATGAAATAATTAGCGAAACATGTAGCATTTTAACATTATTAGAAGTTCTAAACACTGGAAACTCAGAAATCAGTAGAGAGAAAAATGTTTATCACTTATCCCTCAGATCAGGAGCTTAGTCAGAATTGTTTTCTCCGGCAACGTCCCTGTTCCCCACCATCCCCTCCTTTTACCAAATCACCAAAAACTAGATCCTTTTTATTAGAATAAACAATTATTATTAAAGCAATACACATATGCCATTTACAATTTGTTTATATTAATTAATTATGTATTCATTTAAGATCTATTTCAATTATTATTATTTATATAAATTTTTTTATATACACTCTTCTTATATGAACTTTAAGAACAAAATAAAATAAAATATTTAGAAAAAACGAACAATGTGACAAAAAGAGATATAAACTTAATATGGAAAGTAAAACTCTTTTTCCGAAAATAATGAAAAAAACAAAATCGTAAAAAATGTACTATCCCTAAGACATACAAGAAGCAAAAAACATATATTGTTTTAGTTTAACGAAAAACAAATGTACTGACACTTATTATTACTAGTATACACAAATTAACAAAGAAACAAATAATGAGAATTATTTAAATAAAAGAATAAATGCTACACAAACCACCCCCCCCCCCCCCTCCCCAAATGCTAATGGGCATACACACATATACAACAGCATAAATACTTAAAAATACATTAGTCATAAAAAACACAAACCACAACAAAACAAAAAAGAAATTATTAAATAAATTATTTTCAATCAAGAATTAATGAAGAATCGTTTATATTTGAGTATTTTTATTTTTTTTCATTAAAGCAAAAGGAAATCTGACAAAACTAAAAACGTTTTTTCGCAATTTAAACAGAGAAGTTGCCGAAACAACAGCATAAATACTTAAAAATACATTAGTCATAAAAAACACAAACCACAACAAAACAAAAAAGAAATTATTAAATAAATTATTTTCAATCAAGAATTAATGAAGAATCGTTTATATTTGAGTATTTTTATTTTTTTTCATTAAAGCAAAAGGAAATCTGACAAAACTAAAAACGTTTTTTCGCAATTTAAACAGAGAAGTTGCCGAAACTGTGAAAACAGTCTCGTTCGCTAAAACTGCAACATCACCGGAAATTGTAGATTCAGCAAACTTAACTACCCTATTAAAATAACCATTCTTATTCGATTTCCTATAAAGAGACGCCATTCCGACTATTTTTTCTTTACTTTTTTGATGCAAAATTATATTGGTGTTTTATTCTTTTAGCATTTTTTTTAGAAATTTTCATTGTGAACTAAACGTCCGTATATAATTCAATAACCATACAAATAAATTCAATTTAAACTAAAGCAGAAAATATGCTACCGAAAAAATGGTCATATATTGGCGCCATTGATTTTTATTGGATCTTTTTTTTTGTATTGAGTATTAAGTTCGAGTTTAAGGTGGATATTAAGTTCGAGTTTAGCCGCTAATTTTCACTAAAGTGAAAACTAAAGCAGTAAAAAACGTCATAAAATTATACATATTTGTTGCAGATTTCATTACAACTTGATGGGGAATATCCCAAACAAGTTTTCACAAAGTTTGTATTCCTTAAAATGGATTATTAAGGAAAAGTAATCGTGAAAAAATTACGATTTTAGCGGCTAAACTCGAACTCGAACTCGTGAAAAAAATTACGATTTTAAGATGGGTATTAATTTGGAGTTTAACCGCTAAAATCGCTAAAGTGAAAACTAAATCAGTAAGAAAAATGCATGAAATTATACATATTTGTTGCAGATTTCATTATAACTTGATGGGGAATATCCCAAAGCAAGTTTTCACAAAGATTGTATTCCTTAAAATGGATTATTAAGGAAAAGTAATCGTGAAAAATGGCGATTTTAGCGGCTAAACTCGAACTTAATACCCACCTTTAGCCGCTAAAATCGCAATTTTTCACGATTACTTTTCTCTAATAATCCATTAAAAATATAAACTCTTATGAAATGTTGCTTTGGGATATTCCCCATCAAGTTTTAATAATAATTCAAGGAGGTACAATTTTATACTGTTTTTACTGATTTAATTTCGGTTTTAGCGGCTAAACTCGAACTTAGTACCCACCCTTAAATAGAAAATAAATTTTCAAACTTGAGGTCTGAGATTATTTATTAGATTGCTTTTTTATGCAATATTTTGCAATTGCATTGAATTGCTTCATCGGGAAACAGATCAACAATACGAGTTATGGATATTTTTAATTACAAAATATTCTGTTAATTTAATCTTAGCCGCTAAAATCGCAATTTTTCACGATTACTTTTCTCCATTAAAAATATAAACTCTTATGAAATGTTGCTTTGGGATATTCCCCATCAAGTTTTAATAATAATTCAAAGAGGTACAATTTTATACTGTTTTTACTGATTTAATTTCGGTTTTAGCGGCTAAACTCGAACTTAGTACCCACCTTTAAATAGAAAATAAATTTTCAAGCTTGAGGTCTTTGAGATTATTTATTAGATTGCTTTTTTATGCAATATTTTGCAATTGCATTGAATTGCTTCATCGGGAAACAGATCAACAATACGAGTTATGGATATTTTTAATTACAAAATATTCTGTTAATTTTCCATAATATTACTTTATATCGCAAATCTATTTTGATTAAATTTATACAAATGATTAAAGTGTATTTTCCTATCCAATGTATATCGACAAGTATCAGGAGAACAGGAAATACAATAGGTACTTCAAACCACAGCACTGGCGACTGTGCGATAACTAAATATCACCCAAACTTTGACAATGTGACAGTGTTGGAGAGAGAGCGAGAAAGGCAACAGTAAGCGACTAACATTAGAAATAGCGTCGCCAGTATTGGCAACACTATATCTATTAAATCTATATCAAAAAGTATCAGGAGAACAGGAAATACAACACAGCACTTACATATAACTAACATTTAAACGGGAAAACAACAATTGACTTGAAAATAGAGTAGTATCACTACGCTCTGACATTGCACTGATTTCTCTCTTGTTCGATGCTTGCAGGGTTGTCAATTTTGACGATTTATCGGCATTTTAACGTTTTTTACGATTTTTGCCTCGTAAATGACAATATTAGCTCCGTTCAAAAATTATTATTGGAAATCGTTCGTTTACTCCGAAAAGCCAGCAAAAGAGAGACGGAACCACAGTTGTCAGGTATAGAAAGTGTAAGTTAAAGTGGCCAAAGATTATAGATTCAGGAAGATAGGAAATTAGCTACTGAGGATATCGAACCATTTACCAGATTAGTTTAATACTCGAACCAAACGCGTACACGACAAGTATTGACATAGCATTAAAATGCAAATAAAAAGAAATTAAGTGCACGAAATAAATTTCCATAAAGGGGAAAATGTTTTTTTTTTTTTGTTGTTGCCTAAAATTTAACATTGTTTCATTAAGAAAATCAAATTTTTCATTTCTTGCAGGTTAGTACTATAGAGTTAATAATTAAGAGCTTTATGGCCAAGTTTGGAAAAATCGGGAGATACATATATATGGAAGTTATATTTAAAGGTGGGATCCACCGTGGTGCAATGGTTAGCATGCCCGCCTTGCATACACAGGGTCGTGGGTTCAAACCCAGTTTCGACAAAACACCAAAAAGTTGTTCAGCGGTGGATTATCCCACCTCAGTAATGCTGGTGACATTTCTGAGGGTTTCAAAGCTTCTCTAATTGGTTTCACTGCAATGTGGAACGCCGTTCGGACTCGGCTATAAAAAGGAGGTTTCTTGTCATTGAGCTTAACATAGAATCGTGCAGCACTCAATGATAAGAGAAAAGTTCACCACTGTAGTATCACAATGGACTGAATAGTCTAAGCGAGCCTGAAATATCGGGCTGCCACTATACCTAACCTAACCTATATTTAAAGGTGAACCGATTTCGATGAAATTTTGTACACTTGAAGGCTGGTGAATTAGTGAGAAGCGCAGGAGAATTTATCAGTAAAGAAGTGCAATGTGACCCCATTTGTCAAAATCGGGCAATACATATATACGGGAGCTATCCAAATTCAATACCGTTGGTCCTTGTGCCAAATTTCATCAAAATTAGTTGATAAAAGCGATCGCCGGAATCCTGCGAACAACAAATAAATGGACAGAAGGACGGACACCAAGGGCTAGATCGACTCATGAGGTGATTCTGAGCCGATCGGTATATATTTTATGGGGTCTAAAATCAATATTTCTAGTAGGCATATATATAGTTATGGCAGTTTGTATTGCAAATCTTTTTTTATTGATTTTATTATAAAGATTTTCTTTCATATTTCCGATTTCAACAAGTATCAGGAGAACAGGAACTGCAATAGGTACTCCAACAAACAGAGCTGACAACACACTGTGTGATAATTAAACATCATGCAAAATTTGGTGATGAAAGAGTATTGGAGAGAGAGAGAGAGAGCTGCAACAGTAATCGACTATCATTAGAAATGATGTCAATAATGTACCAACAGAGAAATGATGTACCTCAATAATGTACCAACAGAGAAGAGAGTCGACTACAAATCAGATAGAGATAACATTACTCACATACGATTTTCTTTCACATTTCTGATTTCAACAAGTATCAGGAGAACAGGAAATGCAATAGGTACTCCAACAAACAGAGCTGACAACACACTGTGTGATAATTAAACATCATGCAAAATTTGATGATGTAAGAGTATTGGAGAGAGAGAGAGAGAGAGAGAGAGCTGCAACAGTAATCGACTATCATTAGAAATGATGTCAATAATGTACCAACAGAGAAATGATGTACCTCAATAATGTACCAACAGAGAAGAGAGTCGACTACAAATCAGATAGAGATAACATTACTCACATACGATTTTCTTTCACATTTCTGATTTCAACAAGTATCAGGAGAACAGGAAATGCAATAGGTACTCCAACAAACAGAGCTGACAACACACTGTGTGATAATTAAACATCATGCAAAATTTGATGATGTAAGAGTATTGGAGAGAGAGAGAGAGAGAGAGAGCTGCAACAGTAATCGACTATCATTAGAAATGATGTCAATAATGTACCAACAGAGAAATGATGTACCTCAATAATGTACCAACAGAGAAGAGAGTCGACTACAAATCAGATAGAGATAACATTACTCACATACGATTTTCTTTCACATTTCTGATTTCAACAAGTATCAGGAGAACAGGAAATGCAATAGGTACTCCAACAAACAGAGCTGACAACACACTGTGTGATAATTAAACATCATGCAAAATTTGATGATGTAAGAGTATTGGAGAGAGAGAGAGAGAGAGAGAGATAGAGAGAGAGAGAGAGCTGCAACAGTAATCGACTATCATTAGAAATGATGTACCTCAATAAAGTACCAAAAGAGAAGAGAGTCAACTACAAATCAGATAGAGATAACATTACTCACACATACAGACACATCATAAATAAAATATTGTATATTATACAATCATCCAACATCAGAGAAAATAAGAGAGAAATCAGTGAAATATCAGTAGTGGACGAGTATAGTACTATGGTGCTTGCTGTTTTTCCTTTTTAAGTTTGTTGTACCTATTGTATTTTCTGTTCTCCTGATACTTCTTGATATAAATTTGATAGCAAATACTCTTTAAGAATATGTAAAAATTTTATAACAAACTAAATAGATTTGCAATATAAACTCCATAATTAAAATATTATTGAATATTTGGCATAAATAATTTCTATTTTTTTCTTTACTCTTTAGGTAATTTTTCTTTTATGGTAGAAGTAATCTCGTTAATGATAGTTGAAAAATATACCAGGAAAATAAATTATTCTTGTTTTTAAAACGCATTGTGGAAATCTTAAAAAGTGAAGTGTGGTTTTTGTTATTTTAGAAGTTAAAATAGCAGTAATTGTCCACAGAAATTAAAATCATTATTTATCAATATTTATTTGCCATTTTTTTACTTCGAGAATATTTGATTTTTTATGAAAGATGATTGTTTATTATTTAAGCAACGGAAAACTGTTGACATAGCTAACTTAACTGCTGAATTAGAAGATTGTAACAGAATATTACTTACCAATTTTTGATATTCTTTGTCGTCTAAAATATGTTATTCTGACTACATATATTTTTAGTTTTTTAATATCAATCATATTTTATTACATATATATTTTTAATTTGTTGCATAAGAAGAAAAACACAAAATTCTCTTCATTTCTTCACATTAATGGTTTTAATTTGTTGCCCAAGTTTAAAAATACAAATTAAACACACTTATTTTAATTAGTAAATAATCTCATGTATCATCATGCTTCCTCACAGTCAATTCAACAAATCGCTTTTATTTAATATAGCAATGTTGTGCAAAATTTCTCTCAATGCTGGTGGAAGAGGTTGAAAATGTACAACATTCAGGTATTCTAAATGGTTTAATGATACAGGTATTCTGAATGGTTTAATGATTTCTCTCAAAGCTGGAGGAAGAGGTTGAAAATGCACAACATTCAGGTATTCGGATTTAATGATACTGCGCCCTTATTCCCTCATCAATGTCCGGTACAAAACAAAAAAAACCTTCCAAAAGTTGTGGTCTGCAAGTAGTAGGAATTGGGGAACTTCACATGGGCATGTCATAGCCCATGCCCGGAAGTCCTCCGTTATCGGATCCTTTGCATTCTGTAAGAGTTATTCCTTAGAATGAAGAAATTAAAAAATATCTTTCCATAAATATATATGTTTTAAATTTAGTCAATAAAAATTCATTTCTTGATTTACAAAACCTTCTCAACAGAACCTCCATGGAAGTGAAAAGATAAACGGCAAGTCCCCATTAGATAGATAGAGGATCTAGGATGCGTTTTGAAAGGAATGCGTGTACAACTACATCCATTTTTTGCTGGACTTTTGCAGGAATCAGTCACCTGATAGACGATATATATTGTTATCCCTTCCGATGTCAAATCCTCCTTGAGGTGGCATGGTTTGCGTAACTTAGCCGCCTATTGAACTTATCAGCAGCTGGTTTACAATATTCTGCCCCGTCTGGAGTTTGCGTCTTTGGCTTCTGCCATTTGGAGATCAGGATCTTGTATTTTCAACATTGGTGGCAACATTTTCCACGCGTTTACTAACAAGAAACTTGCTATTAAACACGGGAATGCTCTGGTCTTGGATTTGGCTATGGAACTCCTGATTCACCTCCTTAGACCATGATGTGAAATGGTTGCTATCGATTTGGAGGCAAAAAGTTTTTGATTCTCGCCGTCAAAGAAGTCCGTAAACGGGATGCTTTGTTTATTCCTCCTGAGTGATGTTTTGCTTTTAAATTTCATCCTCGATTGTCTATAAGTCCCACTGATAATATTTAAATGTCTTAGACAAGCCCAATGTTATAAAAATTTATTCAATTCCTTTGAAGACTAAACCAGCTCCGCGAAACCATACGTAGTTTTATTTTATGTAACAGGAATGGAATGTTTTAAAGGTTTTCACATAAATTAAAAAGGAAAGAGGCAATTTATATCAACTGGAAGTATAACACACACACATCGTTAGAGAACTAATTTTGACCAATATTGAAAACTAAAGTATAAAATACTCAAAAACAAATAATTTTAGGTCATTCTAAATGAAAACACATACATAAAAATTACAACAAAACAATATTCTATTTTGCGAAGTACTTTTAAAGATACAAATGCATGATTTTTTATCACTCATAGATACGCGAAAACTCACTAATTGAACATAACAAACGCAACAGACCTTACAAAAGGATTTCTCTAACTATATCACATAAAACAGAAGTGCAGAAGAAACACAGATCTACGTAAAATAAAATTAAACTAAAAAATAAAATACAATAAATACGTAAAGCAATGAATATATTCATTATTGAATACAAGTAGATTGAAATTATGTGAACTGAAATCATATAACATATGAACCAAGAAAATGGAAACAAAAAATCGAAAAAGGGTATGTAAATTATATAGTATTGTTGTTAATCTTCATTGAAGCAAAAGAGATATTAAAATTTAATTATGTTTACTATCAGTGCAAAAATAAAATTGGTAGTAATGA
This sequence comes from Haematobia irritans, assembly GCF_050003625.1. Classification (NCBI taxonomy): domain Eukaryota; kingdom Metazoa; phylum Arthropoda; class Insecta; order Diptera; family Muscidae; genus Haematobia; species Haematobia irritans. The sequence goes on along the minus strand of NC_134397.1, from coordinate 170,194,086 downwards.
TTTATTATTTATTGACATATAACATACATAAGTATATTTATATAGAGTAAACTTAACAGCATTGGTTGTCTCAAAACAACTTACAATTGAATTCATAACCAAACGAAAAATAAGAAAATAAAATTTACAGGAATTTTTTGATTGTATGGTGTTGAGTGATTTTTTTGAAAATCAGACATAACATTCGCAATAAACTAAAAAGTATATATTAATGATGATAAATTAAATAAAAATAAATATCTATAAACATTTTTTCGAGTTTAAATAAATCACCTAAAACAGTAATCTAAATTTATTTTGAGGTATCCACTAAAATTTTGGGATTGGACACACGAAAAACATTTGGAACCATACTGGCTAGAGTACTGAAGAGATCCTCTGATATATTATGTGGTAGTAACAGCTGGAGAGTGCTGCAATAGAAAATAAAAAGAATGTAATTAGCAATTGGGGCTACTTAGTTTAATAAGGTTTTCAGATAACATAGCTCCTCCGTCCAGAGTATAAAACGGTGAACACAGCGATTGTTATCAATGAAAACATTAAAAATCACCAAATGATTTTGAGTGACCGTAAATTAAAATGGAATAAAATAGCAGGTACTCTAAAGATATCAACTGAACGTGTATATTATATCATACACGAATATTTTGTGTATAAGAAATCTTCGGAAAACCCGACATTCGATTTATACCCCTATGTTCTGGTTTACTAATTAGCAAAACGAAATTCTTGGAATTGTTAATAACTTTTGAACCTTTGAAACTTCTTCCAAATATTCATTATACTCGTAAATCAAGGGCGATGGACTTTTGAAATATTATTATTGCATTATTCTACCTTTCTAACAAAAATTCAACTAATCGAAAAGATTTTCAGCGTATATATGAATACAATATTTTGATTTACCTTAGTTCAGCACCACCCCAGGATGCTGATTCGATCATAAAGCCTTTAGCGCATTTGAATACTAGCTCAGCTCTTCGTGTACACCACGAAACCGTCATATCCTCTGACATTTCATGACGCAAGAGTGCAGGTATGGTCAACGTTGTAACATCATGACGACTGGCCGTTTTCAAAATATTGCGAAGACCCAGTATCACCGGATGTCTTGAATTTATTTCACTTGGAGCATTAATTGGTTCATCCGATATCAAATGGAATATAACGTGAGATTGTGAGAGATTGGAATGCTTCGTAATAAAAAAATCACCAGTTTTTAATTTAGCACTAGTTTTCACAGGAGAATTGCTTGCACTGCTTTGTATAGATTGAGATACAATACTGCCATCATTAGCACCATCAGAACTACTAATACTTATATCAGTACTAGCTGTACTTAAACTTTTCGTACTTGGCGTCGAAGAAGAATTGAGGTTGAGCTGTCTTATTTGATGTTCAATTTTTTCCAGCTGATCGTTAATCTGATATGTAATTAATTTATGATTATTGATCAGGAAGTACACATTGGTAGGTATACATACCTGATTAAAATGAAATTCAGTTGACATATTAGCATTTTTAATTATATCCTTATTTGCTTGAGCTTGTACGGATGGGGTTAAAACGACAACACCACACAAGGAACTGGAGTACAAACCCAAGGCCATGTTTAAACCATTTAAGCTGGAATATGTTAAAAAGACAAAATTGTTAGAAAGAGCAATAATATTTTAAAAGATTTTTATTAATATTATGAAATAAAAGTGATATGAATAAAGTAATAAATCGCACATTAATCAGACATTTATATTAGGAATTGTCTGTAAGGGTTGTATATTTAAATTTCGATCAGAACGGAATTTTTAAACAATTACTGAGTTACCAAACACGTGAAACTGGGTGACGCAACCAGACAGTCCAAATTGTATATAAAAAGATATTGTATTATTCTTTGTCATAAATACACATAGCCTCTCCCAAATACGGAATTAACATTATTATATATTTTTGTCTGATGAGATAGTATACCCAAAGTATGCTACAAAACCGAAGAGCAGTCACTGTTTGCTGAAATAGAAAATTTTTTTTTTGCTATTTTATGAGCTCAAAAATACGAACATTTCAAAAATTAAGATGTAACAAGAAACAAAATAAAAGTTTTAACGATATTAAAGAACAGGAATATACAAATTACAATTTTTGTTGTTCGCTACACCATGAAGTAAAAATATATAACAGTAAATAAAGACTGCTGTTTTTAGCAGACTTTTTCTATGAGTGTAGTATGAGTATGGATGTTATTTGTTTATTTTCTTGTGCCTCCACAATACAGGGTAGCTGAAACAAAGTGTTACCAAGTTGACGGTATCAAGTTAGATGGTATATTCTTATCATGATATATTTATATAACCATAGATTTATGGTGATAATCGTTGGGGTAAAAAATTCTACGGAATCCATGCAAAATTTCATTTAGTTTTGATAAGTACAAAGGTACTAAAATTCGATTTTGCTATTTGTGCATACTAAAACATTATTTGTCTATACAGAAAATAATGAAAATTCTCACAGTAATTGAATTCCAATTTAATCGTCGCGGGATTTACATTTTGAGTTGGCAGGAATGTTAATAACATTTGGGCAAAATTATACGTCAAATTGAGGTGTGCGCGTAGTGAAATTTCACTCACACTCACGCCATTCACGAAGTCAAATATTTATTCACGCACGATAAGTGTCGTAGCCACTAACACTCACGCACATTCACGAAATGAAAAGCAGGGGGCTAATCACGGCATTCGATATCGAATTCATAATCGTATCGAAAAAATTGTCGATACGATTAAAAGTTTGGAGCACGGGATTCGATCGAAATTTGATGCAATTTCTCAAGCGTTGCCAAATGGCGAAAACAATGTAAAAAACAAGTGAAAAATGTTTTACGATTGCAATTTACCAATCGAAAAAATTGTCGATCAAAAAAACTCGATATCGACTCCCGTGATCCGAAAAATTTAGATTTCGATCAAAAGTTCTCGATATCGAGTGCCGTGATTAGCCCCCAGTACTCTCGCACACTCACGCACGAACTACTTTTACAGACTCACGCACGATTCACGACAATTCACGTGAGTCACGACATTTTCCAACCGGGAATGAGCAAAGGTAACAAAATTCGTAAACAAAATATAGTTCGACAGCTAAATCAATTTAATTTAACATACGAGTAAGAATTAAATCTTGATTTTTTTCGTGAGCGTATTTTTGCAAAAATTTTTTTTAGTCCGACATATTTATTTTAGTCCCACTCACGCACATTCACTAGAGTTGCTTCAGATTTTATTCACGACTCACGTGATTCACGCGTCACGACAATTTCGTGTCACGCGCACACCTCTAATGTCAATGTCATTATCAGTAACATATCTACACTTTAGAGTTTACCAAACGACCAAGAGTGAATTTTTGATTTTTCTGATTTAATGCACTCGTTCTCGTTCAAATAACAACTTCGGTTTGATGACTGTATTGGAAAGGAACTATTTGGCATGTATGTATATAAATTATAAAATCTAGAGCCAATATTTTATTTTATTTATTAAATCTATAGATTATGAAAAGTCGAACTAGTGTTCTAGTGTTCGTATGCTTTAAAGTCATTCCTGAACCTTTATGTCTCCGATTCGTCCTTGCTTACTAATATTAAATGGGAAACGTGATTCAACCATTACTGTGGAGTTCATTCATATTAAGAATTATGAATCGATTGTACATACCTTTCATCCGCATATAAAGGGCTACAGAGATCATTAACATTAGAGCTTAATATACGAATATTATGCATATGCTTGAGTTGAGAACCTAAGTGTATGGTAAAGCTCTCCTCCATGGATGGTTGTTGCGAAATGAACATTGATGAACGATTCCCCAGTGGTGTAGATACTGGGGACGACTGAAATAACTCACTAACTTGACTAGTTATCCAATTACGATATTCATTCCTTTGATGTCCGATTTTTGCTTCCAACTCTGATTCATATCTTTTCCGAACATAATTTTGAGTGGAATATTGTTGAGCCAATAAATTGTTGATATCTTCAGGAGTTGTGGTTATATCCAGTTGATTTATTTTCGACTCCATTTCTTCCTGTTGGGAATTATTTAAAGTCTCTACCTCTTTATCCATCTCTTTGGTCATGTTGGCTATAACTTTAGAATAGGCACGCTCTTTCTTTAATATCTCTTCGAGTGATGACGAGTGAACCAGTCGATGAAAACTTTGGGCAAATATGTCTTCATCGGTTGGACCAACACGGTCTGCGAATTGTATAAGCTCTTCCTTGTAGTGGCGTTCCGTTTCACGTATGATTTCTTCTACATCAATTTCATTATTACGGACCTTATTTAAGAGTTCTTCCGCGCATTCGTCACTAAATTTTTGATTTTCAAATTTAATGAATTCATGCAATGCATGTTTTATACCTTAAAAAAGAACAGGGAACAGATACTAGTTATCCATATCCTAGTCATATCAATTCAATCGTTTGTAACTAACCTATATTTTCGTCCAGAAATCTCATCATCGGATCCATTTGGGCTAATAATTGGGTTGATAGTTCCTCCAAGCTGTCTTCGTATGGTATGATTATATCTATTGTTGCCTCCCGTTGTTCACCTTCATGATCCTTGTATTTGTATTGAAATTGTTTTATCGATGTATTACTGATCTCAACCATGATTACTAGAGTTGATAAATAATTTTATGTCGAATTCACGCCCTCTAAAATTAACTTAATACATCCCTATGGGAAGTAAATGATTAAAACAAGTTATAACAAACAAAGTATGTCAACCAGTGTTGCCAATTTGATGCTTTTAGCACCAAATTTAGTGCTTTTTGATTTCTAAAAAGCACCAAATTGCCTTTTTGGTGCCTTTTCAAAAAAAGCACCAACTTGGTGCTTTCTGGAATTTTCATTTAGTGCTTTTGGTGCTTTTTTTTTATTTTGAACAGTATTAAGTTTAATTGATACAAAAATGTTGATTAGACTTTCAAGAGCCGAAGAAACTCAAATTTATTGCCAAATATAGAATTTGATTGTTATGAAGTTGGTATTGATTATTTTTTAATTAATATTGTTATTTAGGGTATTCTGTAGGAAAGTCGAGCGGTGAGTGTCGAATTTTTTAATTTGATAAAGATGTCATTAAAAACGTTCGTATTAAATTAACAAAAGCACGCACAACTAAAATAAGCAATAGACTCCTTCCATATATTAATATTTTGAAAGTTGAAAAACATCACTGATCAAAGTGAATTGGACGAAAGCATTAAAACTGATCAAAGTGTATACTTGAATAGCGGTTCATAATGGTGAGTACTAAATTCGAGTTTTGCCGCTAAGGTGAAAACTATATCAGTAAACAAGTAAGTAAAGTAGAAAGTCGGGCGGGGCCGACTATATAATACCCTAAACCACCATTACAGAATTAGTAATCATAAGCATTTGTGGGGTAACATATAGGTCTGGGAGATAAACCGCAGTTGCATATTTAAGAAAATTAAGGGGTACATGTCAATGGGTGCTTTGTGTCAATCAGACTATATCTCATAGTCAATCTTGCCAGCGAAAATGTTCGGTTTACTCTACAAGGACAAAAAAATTCCCTACTTTCCCATACATTCCCAAACAATTTTCCCTACTATATTTTTCGTTAAATTTAAAAAATTTTACAAAACAAAAATGGTTCTAAGAACTTTATTATCTTAAAACATGAATATGCAACGTATATAACTTAGAATATAAATTTGTATTACCACCACGGTTGCCACAGTTGGTAGAATTCTACCACAATTAGTAATCTTTTTTGGTAAATCCCTATAAAAATAAAATTTTGGAAAAAGTTTCTATAAACAAATTTTTGTGAGAAATTTTTCTATAGAATAACATTTTGACAATAAATTCTATAGAAATAAAATTTTGAGAAAAAATTCCACAGAAATAAAATTTTGAGAAAATTTTTTATAGAAATAATATTTTGAAAAAAATTTCTATAGAAATACAATTTTGACAAAATGTTCTATAGAAATAAAATGTTGACAAAATTTTCTACAGGAATAAAGTTTACCACACATTGTTAAGGATCAAGCCTTGCCGGCTTCTAATTTCCTCCTCTAGAGTCACCAAAATGTAAAAATTATTACAAATTGTGTTGAGTGAAAATGTCCTACATTGTGGCCCTACGTCCCTACAAGACGCTAAATATTAGAAAAACCCTACATATAGGGAATTTCTCCTACTTCTAGCAACACTGGCTGTGTTGATATTGCACCTACGGAGTTAGTATGCCACTAATATTGAGCCCATTATTAAAAAAGAGAAAATCGTTAAATTTGTGTGGGTAATAAATACAAATTTGTAAAAATCGAGCAATATTCTTATGTAAGAGCTACAAGTACGTATAAGTACGATCGGCTAGTACATCAAAATTTGAAATTTGAGTAATATTGGTTAATAAATAAGAGTACTATGGCCAAATTTGGGAAAATCGAGCGATGCATATATATGGAAGCTATATCTAAATCTGAACCAATTTGCATAATATTTTGCGGGTTTGATTAATACCACAAAAGGTTACCTTGTGCAAGATTTGAGTAAGATCAGTTAAGAAATGAGGCCTGTATGGTCAAACGTAAGGTTATTAGGGGCGAATTTTTCAAAATCGGGTGATACATATATGGGAGCTATAGCTAAATCTGAACCGATTTTGATGATTTTTTGCACGTATAGTTAGTGCTATAGAAGACTATATTTAGCCAAATTTGGGTAAGATCGGTTAATAAGTAAGGGTTTTATGGCCAAATTTAGAAAAATCGGGCGGTACATATATATGGGAGCTATAGCTAAATCTGAACCGATTTTGATGATTTTTTGCACATATAGTTAGTGCTATAGAAGATTATATTTAGCCAACTTTGAGTAAGATCGGTTGATAAATAAAGGTTTTGTGGCCAAATTTGGGAAAATCGGGCGATACATATATATGAGAGCTATATCTAAATCTGAACCGATTTGGATGAAATTTTGCAGACTTGAAGAGCGATGGAAAAGATTACCTTTTGCCAAATTTGGTGACGATCCGTTTGAAAAAACGCGCAACGTGACCCTATTTGTCGAAATCGGGCGATACATATATATGGGAGGTATATCTAAATTTGATCCGATTTCTTCCAAATTCAATAGCGTTCGTCCTTGTGCCCAAAAAACTCCCTGTACCAAATTTCATCAAAATCGGTTAATAATTGCGACCGGAATCCTGTGAACAACAAATACATGGACAGACGGACGGACGGACGGACACCAAGCGCTAGATCGACTCAGGAGGTGATTCTGAGTCGATCGGTATATATTTTATGGGGTCTAAAATCAATATTTCTGGTAGGCACATTTTTTGGCCGATGAAACTTATTATACCCTGACCACTATGTGATTTAGGGTATAAAAAGGCATACAATTATGCATATTTGCTGCAAATTTTATTATAACTTGCTGCAAATTTTATTATAACCAAAAGCAAATTTTCACAAAGTTTGTATTCCTTAAAATGAATTATTAAAGAAAAGTAATTGTGAAAAAATTACTATTTTAGCAGCTAAACTCGATCTTAATACCCACCTTAACTTTTTAAAATTCAATTCACAAAAGTTCTATAATACATCTTCGGAAGGATTTTTTTTTTTTAGTAGAGCATTTAATTTTCGATTTTGTGGTGGAAGGTGGTATGTTAGAATTTATAATATATTTTTGGTGCTTTTTGGCCTTGGGGAGTTGGCAACACTGATGTCAACAACTAAAATTCAGTGTTGCCGGGGCAAATTTTCGGTTTACCCTACAAGGCAAAAAAAGTTCCCTAATTTTGCCTACATTTTCAAAAAGTGTTCCCATATTGCACGGCATAGTGTTTTATGCTATATTCCCGGGTCTGACGTATGCGGAAGGCGTTTTTTGATTTTGGAGCGCCTTTTTTGAAACAGTTTCAGAAAATTGCCTTTATTAGGGCTGTTTTCTTTTAGCACTGGATACCCTAAGCCCTGAAGGGCTAAAAGAAAACAGAGTACTCGTTTATCCAGGACATCTCAAAAAATATGCAACACTGTCATCAGCTGTTTAAAAACAATCACAGAAAAGAAGTGAAATCTTGCATTTTTAATGTATGAAATGCTCAAATAGTAATAAATATTTACTGCTGCGATTATTTATGACACTGTACCACTTTGAATTCATGTTATTCGATAAATTAGTCACAATAAATTGCTAAAGAAGCGTCACTTTATCAAAATACAATCTGGCAACATCGGCGCGACTTGCACTGGTGAGTTGTTCTGGATAGAACACCAGTGCAACGATGTTCTGGATAGTCCATACAAATGTTGCATCCAGTGCTAAAAGAAAACAGTCCTATTGATTAGCTCTGCATTAGGGCTGTCACCCGCAATAAATCCCGTCCCGAAATCCCAGGATTTTCGGGGCGGGATTAAACCCGAATCCCCGGAGTTTTTTTTTATTTTGAATCCCGGTATTTTTCGGGATCCCGAAAAACTAATTCCAATTTGTTTAATTGGTGGCTTTTTAGCATTATTTATTAATAAATTGGAGTCTTCATTCAGTGCAAACTCGCGTTTATTTGATAAAAATTTGTATGCCTTTATATTTTTAACAAGTTACTTAAAACGATGAAGTACCTAATCTAATCAAAGTCCTTAAAATGTGTTGCCGAGTAAGATAGCGATATGAAATTGGGTTTTAATTTTATTCGTTAAGTATAATAGCAATTTGTAATTGGTTTTTAATTAACTCTTATGTTCTTTTGTTATTTTTTTTTTTTTTGTTAATAAAATTGAATTACAAAAATTTTTTGGCGCTGTAAATTATCCCTGCCAGCATTTCAAAGTTCCATTTCATCCTCATCGCTACCACAGACTCGTAAATGTCACCAAAACCATCGCGAACTGTGATGGGGAAAGCATATCAAAAAGCTCAAAATGTAAATGAAAGTATTTTGCCATCAGTACTGTTAGAAGAGCCATTTTATTTTTTGTGAAACGCCAAGCGCAACCAGCTTGTTATATTTTATTTAAATAAAAACGAAAATAAAGTTCTGAAAACTAGATATTACGCTTAAAATTGTGAAAGGTATATGGTGTACAATTTTCGACTTTCCTAATAAAGGGTGATTTGTTAAGAGCTTGATAACTTTTTTTTAAAAAAAAACGCATAAAATTTGCAAAATCTCATCGGTTCTTTATTTGAAACGTTAGATTGGTCCATGACATTTACTTTTTGAAGATAATTTCATTTAAATGTTGACCGCGGCTGCGTCTTAGGTGGTCCATTCGGAAAGTCCAATTTTGGGCAACTTTTTCGAGCATTTCGGCCGGAATAGCCCGAATTTCTTCGGAAATGTTGTCTTCCAAAGCTGGAATAGTTGCTGGCTTATTTCTGTAGACTTTAGACTTGACGTAGCCCCACAAAAAATAGTCTAAAGGCGTCAAATCGCATGATCTTGGTGGCCAACTTACCGGTCCATTTCTTGAGATGAATTGTTCTCCGAAGTTTTCCCTCAAAATGGCCATAGAATCGCGAGCTGTGTGGCATGTAGCGCCATCTTGTTGAAACCACATGTCAACCAAGTTCAGTTCTTCCATTTTTGGCAACAAAAAGTTTGTTAGCATCGAACGATAGCGATCGCCATTCACCGTAACGTTGCGTCCAACAGCATCTTTGAAAAAATACGGTCCAATGATTCCACCAGCGTACAAACCACACCAAACAGTGCATTTTTCGGGATGCATGGGCAGTTCTTGAACGGCTTCTGGTTGCTCTTCACTCCAAATGCGGCAATTTTGCTTATTTACGTAGCCATTCAACCAGAAATGAGCCTCATCGCTGAACAAAATTTGTCGATAAACACATTTCGAACCGAACACTGATTTTGGTAATAAAATTCAATGATTTGCAAGCGTTGCTCGTTAGTAAGTCTATTCATGATGAAATGTCAAAGCATACTGAGCATCTTTCTCTTTGACACCATGTCTGAAATCCCACGTGATCTGTCAAATACTAATGCATGAAAATCCTAACCTCAAAAGAATCACCCTTTAGAATAAAGTGATCGTTTTTTAAATATTTTTCCAGGCACGCTGTCTCCATCGAAAATAAACAAACTGGCTGATAGACGCTGCAATATGTAACTTGCTACTTAAAACCCAACATCATTCTTTTATTAATGCAAAAAATTATGTTAACAGCATTTTTCTGTATGTCGAACGAGCTCTATCGATCGACTGAAATGGAAACAAACAGCTGAATTTATACCAAAAATCAGCTGTTTCTATGCATATTAGTCGATCGATAGAGCTCGCTCGACATACAGAAACAGGCTGTAAATGTGATGAGATAAACCGAAAAATGTTATATTTGTAAGAAGTTATAAACGTTTTATCAAATCAATAAACATCTACACAATCGTGTTTTACTTGACCACAACGATTCTTCTACAATTACCTTAAAATGCACTTTTTCTGATAGTATGCAGGGGTTCTTATTGGCGTCCTTCGAAATTGATCTAAATAGGCACCTAATAATTGCGCTGATGAGAAACTTTTTCGTAGTAACTTGGCGTGGTACAACTTCTCAATAGTGACTGCGCTTTTCCGACGAGTTTTTGATGTCGTATATGATTGTTTTCGACGTAGTGGGGATTCTCAGAAGCGCCCCCAAATTCAAAAAATGTTGGCAGGGTTGTTATTGCATAAATTATTTAAAGAATCCCGAAAATTTCGGGATCCCGAAAAAAATCCCGGGATACTATATTTTGAAATCCCGAATCCCGGGATTTATAAAAATCGATCCCGAATGACAGCCCTACTCTGCACCAGAGTCAGAGAATGTTTAGGGGCCTCAAGTCAGCGTTGTAAATTGACTTGCACGTTTATACAAATACAACAAACAGCTCAGAACTATGTCAGTGCAGCATTCTACGATTTCAATTTGCGACTGTTACACCACATTACGTTTACGATAGAATAACCAAAGTTTATTTAAATAATCGTATATGGTGTACAATTTTCGACTTTCCAAATAGAATAAAGTGATCGTTTTTTAAATATTTTTCCAGGCACGCTGTCTCCATCGAAAATAAACAAACTGGCTGATAGACGCTGCAATATGTAACTTGCTACTTAAAACCCAACATCATTCTTTTATTAATGCAAAAAATTATGTTAACAGCATTTTTCTGTATGTCGAACGAGCTCTATCGATCGACTGAAATGGAAACAAACAGCTGAATTTATACCAAAAATCAGCTGTTTCTATGCATATTAGTCGATCGATAGAGCTCGCTCGACATACAGAAACAGGCTGTAAATGTGATGAGATAAACCGAAAAATGTTATAAAGGGTGATTTGTTAAGAGCTTGATAACTTTTTTTTTAAAAAAACGCATAAAATTTGCAAAATCTCATCGGTTCTTTATTTGAAACGTTAGATTGGTCCATGACATTTACTTTTTGAAGATAATTTCATTTAAATGTTGACCGCGGCTGCGTCTTAGGTGGTCCATTCGGAAAGTCCAATTTTGGGCAACTTTTTCGAGCATTTCGGCCGGAATAGCCCGAATTTCTTCGGAAATGTTGTCTTCCAAAGCTGGAATAGTTGCTGGCTTATTTCTGTAGACTTGAGACTTGACGTAGCCCCACAAAAAATAGTCTAAAGGCGTCAAATCGCATGATCTTGGTGGCCAACTTACCGGTCCATTTCTTGAGATGAATTGTTCTCCGAAGTTTTCCCTCAAAATGGCCATAGAATCGCGAGCTGTGTGGCATGTAGCGCCATCTTGTTGAAACCACATGTCAACCAAGTTCAGTTCTTCCATTTTTGGCAACAAAAAGTTTGTTAGCATCGAACGATAGCGATCGCCATTCACCGTAACGTTGCGTCCAACAGCATCTTTGAAAAAATACGGTCCAATGATTCCACCAGCGTACAAACCACACCAAACAGTGCTTCTGGTTGCTCTTCACTCCAAATGCGGCAATTTTGCTTATTTACGTAGCCATTCAACCAGAAATGAGCCTCATCGCTGAACAAAATTTGTCGATAAAAAAGCGGATTTTCTGCCACTGATTTTGGTAATAAAATTCAATGATTTGCAAGCGTTGCTCGTTAGTAAGTCTATTCATGATGAAATGTCAAAGCATACTGAGCATCTTTCTCTTTGACACCATGTCTGAAATCCCACGTGATCTGTCAAATACTAATGCATGAAAATCCTAACCTCAAAAGAATCACCCTTTATTTGTAAGAAATTACCCTGCCAGCATTTCAAAGTTCCATTTCAACCTCATCGTTACCACAGACTCGTAAATGTCACTTCAACCATCATGAAAAGGTACATCAAAAAGTACATGCAAGTAATTTGCCATCCCTACTGTTAAAAAAGCCATTTTTTTTTGTGAAACGCCAAGCGCAACCAGCTTGTTATATTTTAATTAAATAAAAACGAAAATAAAGTTCTGAAAACATAGATTATACGCTTAAAATTGTGAAAGGTATATTGGTGAACAATTTGGTGATTTTCCAAATGGAATAAAGTGATTGTTTTTCAGATATTTTACAGACACGCTGCCTCCATGGAATAAAAACACTGGTTGATAGACGCAGCAACATGTAACTCGCTACTTGTAACTCAACATCATCATTAATGCCAAAAATTATGTTAAATGTAATGTGATAGTGGTATAAATGTTATATTTTTAAGAATTTGTAAATGTTTAATCAAATTAATAAATATCTAAACAAACGTGTTTTACTCGACCACAATGATTCTTTTACAACTATCTTAAAATGCACTTTTTCTGATTGTTTGGAGGGTCCCTTATTGGCGTCGTTCTAAATTGATCTATAAAGGCACCTAATAATTGCACTCATGCGAAACATTTTTGTAGTAACTTGGCGTGGTACAACTTCTCAATAGTGACGGCGCTTTTCCGACGAGTTTTTGATGTCGTATATGATTGTTTTCGACGTAGTGGGGATTCTCAAAAGAGTCCCCAAATTCAAAAAATGTTGGCAGGGTATAAACGTTTTATCAAATCAATAAACATCTACACAATCGTGTTTTACTTGACCACAACGATTCTTCTACAATTACCTTAAAATGCACTTTTTCTGATAGTATGCAGGGGTTCTTATTGGCGTCCTTCGAAATTGATCTAAATAGGCACCTAATAATTGCACTGATGAGAAACTTTTTCGTAGTAACTTGGCGTGGTACAACTTCTCAATAGTGACGGCGCTTTTCCGACGAGTTTTTGATGTCGTATATGATTGTTTTCGACGTAGTGGGGATTCTCAGAAGCGCCCCCAAATTCAAAAAATGTTGGCAGGGTTGTTATTGCATAAATTATGTAAAGAATCCCGAAAATTTCGGGATCCCGAAAAAAATCCCGGGATACTATATTTTGAAATCCCGAATCCCGGGATTTATAAAAATCGATCCCGAATGACAGCCCTACTCTGCACCAGAGTCAGAGAATGTTTAGGGGCCTCAAGTCAGCGTTGTAAATTGACTTGCACGTTTATACAAATACAACAAACAGCTCAGAACTATGTCAGTGCAGCATTCTACGATTTCAATTTGCGACTGTTACACCACATTACGTTTACGATAGAATAACCAAAGTTTATTTAAATAATCGATATATGTTTGTTCGGAATTAACCAATTCAGACAATAAGTGCTATAAATTAAAAAAATAAATATATATGCATATACATAATGCAGATTGTATTAAGCTCAATTTAAACTTTTAAATCGTTGTATTTTTCAAAAACAAAAAATTGTCATTTTGAAAGAATGCATCATGGATAAAATAGGAATATGTTTGAATCTACTGACTTCGTTAAGTTTACAATTTCAGTGGCATTCAAGGTTTTGCAATAGTATATTTATTGCCGGATTTAATATTTTTATTTGTATTTAAATATGTATGTACATATGTATTTAGCGTTTCCTTATCCTGTATCCTTGCCGGCATTTAGTGGACGATGCAATACGACAAAACCCGAGGCGAGCGATAAATTCTCGGAAAACACTGCGACAATCGATTAATAATCGATTGGTCTTGCAAGTGACAACCAAACCTTACAAAAAACGTTTTTCAGAGACGAAGACCAAATACCAAACAGATGAAATGGAAGTTAATTTAGAAAGAATTGCTGCTGCAATAGCCAGTGAAGCGAGGTCTCAGGATGCTAAAGCTAAATCCAGTGGGGCGGAGACACAAATGCCAACAGCTACTGGGAATCAAGACAATGTAACAACAACGTCTTCCAAAGCCCTTAAGCGGTGCTTGAGTGTTCCCATACCTCGTTCACAACCTACATCCAGGGAAGTATCACCTGCACCAGTTTTTAATATATTTGCCCCACGCGGTCGCAGGTATTCTGCAAGTTATAGTCCAGCAAGAGGTATTGCAACAGTAGCTGGGTCATCTGGAAATAATGGAACAAATACTGGGCAATCGTCAAGGTGTGTGACACCACGCATTTCACAGCTCAGACAAGAAGAATGTGTAGATGGTTTGAACTCTAGGGAAGTAAATCATGAGCGCGAGGTACACAGTGCCATACAGATATCACAGAGTTGGGAAGACTTGTCATTAGTTGCTGAAAACTGGTCGTGCAAGTCATCTGAAGAGCTTTCAAACCCATTACAAGTTGTTGTCGCTGGGAGCTTAAGTGGCAATTGCAACGCCGGCTGCTCAAGCCCCAGTCCAACAAACAACCGTGCCAACTTACGTCTTCCATATGGCTTATCGCCATCTCCAACACGCCGAAGTACCACATTTGCCACACGCCGTTCTATGTCTCCTATAGCTATACGACCATCTCAGTTAGGTCCTGTTAAGAGAAAGTTTGAGCTCGATGAAACAACTCCAACATCAAGCACATGGAATTCATTGTATTCCCAACCTCCAAGCAAGAAAATGTTTTGTGAAAGCCGAGGATCTTCACCCATTTGTCAATCCCCATCAGGTTCTGTATGTCCAAGCCCTGACTCCGGAACTGGCACTTACGATGGTCGCATAACACCAAAGTTGTTAATATCAAAATTATATACCCACAATGCCACTAGTATGAACACAAACAATGCAAATTCCTCAGCATGCTCGTCACCTATGTCTGCTTCATCCTACAGTGGCGATGTTATAGACACGGCATCGGCGGCGTCAACACATTTGTGCTCCTCCTCTTCATCATCGAACTCATCGTCGTCGTTAGCTAACTCAACAGCATCAAATAATAGTGAGCCCATGTCCTTGAGTAGCTTAGATGAAGGAATTTCACTTAATGACAAAATTTTAGGAGAAGCACCAATGTCGACATCGACCTTAATACCTGCAGTTATACAGGATGAATCGACATTGATGGACATAATAAAACCAACCCATGCAACAGCAATTGATGAGTGCACCAATATGGTTGTAGAAAATACAGGTGTTGGCTCTGCTATGGATGATAAAATGTAAGGTGTTTTATTATACTCCGTTTAGCAAGTCAAAGCAAAAGGAAATCAAGCATTAGTGTTTAGTTAGAATTTATTAAGAAATTAAGACTATGTGTTTCGAAAACGAACGGATACTGATTGTTGTTAGGATTTTCGTAAAACTATATAAACGAAAACCTTATCAATATCTAATGGTAGGTTATTTTCGAAGAATCCTAATAGGGACCAGAATCCTAAAGTACATATGTTGAAATATATGCTTAAATTAAATTGATTAGACTTAAAGAAACAGAGGGTAGAAGTCGCTATTTAAAAATGTAAAAGCACACAATTATGTAAGTTATTGCTTTAAACAATTCTACTATTTAATTGAGTAGTCCTAATATAGCGTTATTCAATGCAAATGTTTTGAACACAAAATGGGTATCCCTGATGTAAAATTAAAAACGCCAGAGATACATTTGTATGTGTATTCTGTGTGGTCATAACTATACAGAAGAGTAACAATCAACTGCATTTGGTAAAAACAAAAACACTCTCGTTCTCTGGTATTTAAAAAATATAAATACGATATTTATAGTCATATATCAAAAACCAATCATAATTCATATTGATATTTATTTTGTTTAAATTTATACACTTCTGGTGTAAAAATCGTATGTATTATCAAAACCAATGCCCTCTACATACACCCATATGTCCGAAATTATTTTTGTTGTGAAAGGTATCCTTTTTTGTTGTAGAAAAATATTTCAATGTGTATGGGTTTTATACTTATCTAAGATAGAAAAAACCATTTTTGTTTATTATATGTTTTTTTTATGTACTGAAAAAGTTTTAAAAATTTCCCGTGATTTATTTGTACTATACGTATTACTTATAACCAACCCCAAAATCCCCTACGCGCTTTACTAAAGTTATTAAGTTTATATTTAGGACTTTAATTAGTAATTTAGAAATTATTTTGCTTACTTGTAAACAACCACAAAATAAATTTTGTCAAGTGTAAAACAATTATTAAACAATGAATTTTGCTTGAAAATAAAAACAAGTAATTAAAAAAATATAGTTGTGTTTTGAAATCTTATAGGAATAGTGCACAAAAAAGAAGTAAACGGCGCTAGACTACGACAGGACAAAGCTCATATATTCACCGATTCAAGGATGTGAAATAAAGTTATTTATTCGATTGAAATTTGTCTATGCCATTGGAAAGCAAATACCTCTCTTCTCCATGTAGGTAAATAAGAGAACATTTTTCACCACAGTAACTTATTTTGAGCCTACTTTATTATTTTAAAACCCTTAGCAAATAGCTTAAATTAACAGTTAATAATTCTTCCAGTTCTCTAGATAGCCCAAACTCAAAAAATGTTGTTATTCATAGCACAAAAAGGTCTGCCAAAAGAACAGTTTTTGTTTGCTGACAAAGAGAAAGCAGTCAATATAGTTGTGTCAACCAACATCTTATTATTATTATTTGAAGTATATATATAGTATATACGGCCGTAAGTTCGGCCAGGCCGAAGCTTATGTACCCTCCACCATGGATTGCGTAGAAACTTCTACTGAAAACTGTCATCCACAATCGAATTACTTGGGTTGCGGTAACACTTGCCGAAGGCAAGGTAACTCAAAACTTCCTAACACCGTCTTCTAAATTACAAGGTAGTCCATACGGCCGATTAAATACGTATATAATTAAGTTTAAAGTTTCTATAATTTTGGTAGATTATTTTTGGCTCGAGTGGCAACCATGAATATGAACCGATATGGACCAATTTTTGTGTGATTGGGGATCGGCTATATATAACAATATTAGCGGCCTTATACTAATACCACGTTGTAAATTTCAACCGGATCGGATGAATTTTGCTCCTCCAAGAGGCTCCGGAGATCAAATCTGGGGAACGGTTTATATGGGGGCTATATATAATTATGGACCGATATGGACCAATTCTTGCGTGTTTGTTAGAGCCCACATTCTAACACCATGTTCCAAATTTCAACCGGATCGGATGAATTTTGCTCCTCCAAGAGGCTCCGCAAGCCAAATCGGGGGATCGGTTTATATGGGGGCTATATATAATTATGGACCGATGTGGACCAATTTTTGCATGGTTGTTAGAGACCATATACTAACACCATGTACCAAATTTCAGCCGGATCGGATGAAATTTGCTTCTCTTAGAGCGATCGCAAGCCAAATTTGGGGGTCCGTTTATATGGGGGTGAGCGTGATTTCAACAGACGGACGAACGGACAAGCTCAGAATTTCACCACGACCCAGAATATATTTACTTTATGGGGTCTTAGAGCAATATTTCGATGTGTTACAAACGGAATGACAAAGTTAATATACCCCTATCCTATGGTGGAGGGTATAAAAATTGTTCATTGCTTAAATAGCAAACAAAACCTGCTGAATAGCAAACGTGATTGCTAAAAGTTTTTTACAAACATCTTTGCTGAAATAGCAGACAGTGTTAGTTGAAATAGCTGAACTTTTTTTTGCAATATGTATATACGACTGCTGCGGGCTTACTGCCACACTAATCCTCTTATCGGATAGAGCGGAGTGAATGTATATTTTATTCGGATCAGCAGAAAATTTCACCGAAGTAATGATTTTTCAGTATCTCTGCTATTTCGAAATAGCATATTGTTTGCTGTTTTAACAAAAACGGTGCTGCATTTTTGCCTGCTGAAAAACAGCAGTCAGTTCTTGCAGTAATTTACAGCAATCTTTTTTTTCTACAAGTGCACGCACTGGCAATCAGTAGTTTGCCAGATAAAATGTTTGCTAACCGTTGACTTTCATAAACATCCCAACAACAAAAAAAAAGAGTACCCAAAAAAAAATGAAAGTGTTCTTTTTTGCATCCAGAGGTGGTTGGCTCAGAAGCAATGAATATTACATGAACTTGTCATAGGGCAGAGGTAATCATTATAAATATTTAAATTTATTACGAAAACTACTTATTACAAAGGATTATATCACCTCAAAATATGTGAAAATTAAGTCAATTTCTAGAAGAGTGATTTCGGATGTACATTCAAAGTAAAAAATTAGGAAGAAATTCCAATTTGTTTTCGCTGGAATATGATACATTGGTAATAATTTATTTTTATGTATGGAGTGCAACATCCCGACAAATTGGGAATATGACGCCTTAAATAATTAGATTGGTGCTGTTATAAAAACTATCCTCATCTAATGGAAGTAGAACAAGATGTAAATGTTCCTGTTCCAGTTATGGTGTTCGCATACACACAAAAAAAAAAAATAATTCAATAACGAAATTAATTGATCCAATTAATTTTTTAATTGAAATGTCTTCAATCACAGAAATGATAGTATTAATTAAAAAATTAATTGATACTATTAATTTGTGTGATTGATTTTTGTTTCAATTAAAAACTTTGTTGAATCAATTAAACTTTTATATGAACATTTTTTAAAACTCAATTAAGTTTTTAATTAGAAAAATTTTCGTGAAATTTTTTTCTGTGTATATTACAAACCAAAATGTCTTTAACCGAATTTGATCAATTATTTGTACTTATGACGAAGATTCATTATTTTTCGTATTAACTTTGCGCTACAATCTGTATTTCGGAAAATCTTGACTCATCCCATGTTTCATAGCCCGAACAATATAAAATCAATTCATAATGTTCTTATACGATTATTGTTTTTTATTCGTTTTCTTTTTGAGATTTATTTTCATAGTGTATATTAAATTTAAATTTATATATAGTTTTAGTTTAAAGTAAATATTATTTAGAGTTTTCGAAATTATATCACAAATAAAAAGAAGAAATGATAATGCTTTCTGTTTTGCGTGGTTAAAAAAAAGAGATAAAAATTTTAGTACTATTTAAATATTTAAGTCTATCCAGATTTAAAATGAATTTTTCTCAAATCTAGAATGAAATCCGTTAGGCTTGAAAGAGTTTCACATTACAATTTATTATAACTTAAATTAACGTTCTTCATTTTTAGTTTTGAACTTTAAATTCTTGCATTTTTATTTCTTTTTTTTTTGTATATATATTTTTTTTTTCTTTTTTAAAAATGTTTTATTCTTTACCAACCTGCTGTTTTTTTTAGTTTAAAGTAGTTCTAAGTTTTAGTTTCTTTTTCGCTTTGTTGTTGAATTAAATAAAAAATATATATTAAAGTTGTAATTTATTATATGTTTCAAATTTTTATAGTATGTTCATTTTAATGTTTAGTCGATTTTCATTAGCTTAAGTTAAATTGTTTAATTTATATCTTCCTCTCTGATTTTTTAAATGAACTACATTATTGGGTGGTGGTAGCCTAATAGAAGACAATGCAGATTAACGGATTTATTGTTAAGAAAAGTTGGCCGATAGCTTCTACGTGAGAAATGTCTATATATATAACATTAATTCAATAACACAGTAAAAAATTAAAGAAGTGAATGACAAAAACTTAGTGTCGACTTTACTATTGCAAAGTTTACTAGCGATTGAGAAGTCAGGAAGTCGCATGTTCTGTTATCGCCTGATCTCAAGCCAATTTTCCAAAGTCAACGATGATTAATAGAAACAGCATTAAAATCGAGTTTCAGTGATCACAAAAAACGATGCCAGTTTTTAGGAAAATCCGTAATCAAAACACTATAAAGATAGAATTTAATATGTTATATTAGGTTTAAAAGTTGGTTTCTACGAACACCTACACCTACCCTTGGTATTGGGGGACCTGATAAACGCCTATATTTGTTTGTAGACTTAGTATATACGTTTTTTTAACATCATCGAATTTCTTTTTAAATCCATTTTAAAAAGCAGCCACCACCTTGTAAAAGTACAAGATTTGCAAGAAGTTTTTGTTGTTTTCTTGATATCTACATTAACTTAACTAGATTACGAGAATTCATACTTTTCATGTACTAAAGTGATCGTCCATATTTTAATAGTCATTATTTAATGACAGTCTCAATGGGAAACTTAAAGTAGGTGCAAAATATTGAGGCCTGTCAAACAAATTTCTGATGTTCATAGTCCTTTTCCTATCTGTTCTAAACATTTTTAAGTATATTTCCAGCTGCGCAGGGACATTAATTGTTATCTCAAATTAATATCAATTAATTTAATTATTTTTTGGCTAGTCTTTGGCCTTTAAATCGAATAGATTAGAAGCGTATTAGGCCACAAGATATCAATTGTAGACAATAGTAATGGATAAGACGAAAAAATGAGTATTTTGGCCAAACTTGACGTGTCTGAAGACAAAAAGGAACTATGTGGAATATGAGGATGATAGATCTAATGTTGATGCATGTAGATAAACCGACATCGCTAGACCGTCGTTGTATTCTTGAATTGTTCCCAGGTCTAAATTCGTTCAGTAATGCTCACGAGATTTCTATAAATTGTTTCACATGAATGCTTAAACGACTTTTTACTTCTATTTTAATGCCTGGTTCGAGGGAATTTCACCAATCGTAAAAACTAATCACAAAAAATCTTAAATGATAACAATTCTGGAAAAAGTCAGTTTATTTCTTATTTTATTATTTCTATATGAATAATAAGCCATTGAGAAACCGACCCTAAATGAGCATAAATGACCACTATATCTAACCTGACATATGATCAAATTTTTCTGTAGGTTATTTATACTAGAAATGTCTGTCTGAGGGAAATTATACTCGCGCTAACGATTGAAAGTTGCCATTTTAGGTAAGGACTCACTGTACCTACATAAACGAGAAATGTAAACACTGCACGAAAATCTCAATTGGACAAATGCACGATCACTCGAAGCATTAGCAATACCACGAATGACATTGGCGTAGCTGAGGGGTCCCCCCTCAAGACAATTGTAAGGCCCGCTGAATATTCGAGCATAGCAATAATGTTAACTACATATATTCGAAAGTCTTTACGTTTACCGATGATATAAATAAATTAATAACAAATTGATACACTCTTAGAACGGACAAAATCTAATATATGAAAGCTTACGTATCGAAATGAAATCCAGATATATAAAACTGAGAGTTCAGTATATTTAGAGGATAAATTAAATATGACCCCATATTAAATCCGTCAAAACTTATATTGAGGGTCTAAAAGATCTTCACGCGAATCCTATTTAAATCAAGATATTCAAAAAATTTTGAAGAATGTCATAAAAATCGGCTAAATTGGTTGATTAAATACATGTATAAATAAATAAATCGTATCTTTTTGCCTTTAAAAATTAATAAAAATTTCACGAAAATTGGATGATAATAGCTAATGATAATTCTAAACGATTTGAATCAATAAGGTCTGCATCTTTAGTGTATCGAGAATCCTTATGAATTTAAAATAGCTCCAGATTCTGATAAATAAAAGGCCGCAACTTCAAGATACTTCAGAATTTATATCGGCAGATGGCATCGAATAGAAACTGTGACTTCTAAAAGCTTTAAAGAGGATAGGTTTCAGGCAAATTGTGTTCTATACTCAGGCGAATTCATTCTCACAATGAAAAATTTTTAGATTGGATTTAGCTGTCATACGATTTTTTTTCCGATATGGACACAGTAAGCTCACAGCCCAATGGTTAATCGGTGACCACATCGATCAATATTCAGACATATATGTATAAGTATAACATACACTATACCAACACAGAATATATGTTTGCAACACTTTGAAGTCCAAGTAACAACATTATCAAACAAACATAGAATACATTGTTTTCCTTTTTGTCTAAAACAGGATATTTAAATATAGATAATGTATATACCTGGAGATCGAAAGTATAGACTGCACACTGAGTAAGATAATTAGCGTATTTGCTTTGATGTTGCTATATGGTTTCTAAATATATATAAAATATCGTTGTTCAGCCGTTATAAAAGAAAAGTTATTCAACTGCAGTTTCGAATGTTCAGCCAAGCCAAACAAAAAACCGTGGACTAAATTAGCAGTCGATCAAGAATAATATTAGCGAAAAACGTTTATTTAATATATCAGCATTTGGTGAACCTATGAAAAAACTCCCTTAGCAAATAAAGATGTTAGCATTACTCCCAGAAACATTGTTTTTCATCATAAAAATATATGACAAAATGATTTTTAATTACATCATATTTTTGTGTATTTGTTTGTATTTTTTTCTTTCTTTAAAAGTAAAAAATAAAGATTTATTATAAATTAAAAATGTTATTATTAAATAAAAATAATTTCATTTCAATATCATATTTAAAAAAAACGACAAATTAAAACGTACGGGGGTTTTCTGCTAAATTTTGTTTTATATATAAATGAGAGCTTGTTTGAAACGGTATTTGTAGTGTTTATTAAAAAAAATAAAGTAGAGAAATGAATAAAGAGGAGGACAATAAATTTGTAATTTAGTTTTGTTTAAGGCGCCGCCGTGTGTTCTCTCTCTTAAATAGCTTTAAAAAAGCCCTTAGTCTTTGATTTGTTGTATGAAATGTAATATGAAAAATATTGTAGTTAGAAAACAAAATAAGTTCAACAATAATTTAGAATTATTTAAACAAAAAAATATAAAATATTTTTTTCGATATTCCTTCATTTTTTTCTCGTTTTTTAATTACAAATTAAAAAAAATGATTTTGTGTGTTAGCATTACATGATTTCTTCTTTTTAAGGTTTAAAATGAATGGCGGAATGAAACGATAAACAGCAGTCCACAATTCGCAATATCCACATAACTATTTCAAGAACGAACTGTGAAACAACTTTTCCTACAAACATTACCAAATACTAAATAAAAGTTGAAAAAATTCGAGTTTCAAGTATAAATAAATACATGAGGAAGCAGGAATTTTATCGAATTTATATTTATATTGATATTGTGCCGAACTATGATTCCTCATTATTACTCAAAAATTTATATCTAAACTACAAGAGAATGGTAATTTTTTTCTTTTTATGTCTACCTTCTTCTTCTTGAATCAACAGATTTCGGGCTTAACAGCGAATAGAAAAGGCAGCGTGGACAGATTAAACGAAAAATACACAAGAAAAATACTTTGTATTGTAAATTTTAAATAAAATTCTTAAAACACTAGTATATATAAAAATATTTAAATAAAAAGGAACGCTAAAAGTTGCTTACGCGTACATCTTATAAAGATTACATTTAATAAAGAGCTGTACTGCCTGTTGCTGTTGTTAAAGAAGAATGAACATATCCTTAAAAGAACTTTTTCACTATGAGTTTTAATGAGGATGAGAAGGTGGAGGACCAGCTGTTGGTGACACAATTGTTGCATTTGGGGCATAACAATTCAGTGATCGAGCTGTCGTTGTGTTTGTGGCTGCTGTTGGTACTGCTGCAACTGATGGTGGTGGAGGGGCTTGTAATGATGGTGGTGGTGCTGGAGTTTGTGGATGATAGAAAAATATTAATGGTTAGCGTCTTACACTATAACTGTTGCCTTGTGTCTGTGAATTATTTCCGCCACGCATTTGTGAACCACTACCACCATTAGAAGTTCGATTATCGTTACGGTTAAAAGCACCACCCATACGAGTACCGGCACCGCCGCCACTCGACCCACCACGCGACATACTGTTGTTATTACCCACACTGTTACCACGCATCATACTACCACCTCCACTACCTGAGTTCGAGAGTGAACGCGATGGTGGCCCTCCACTAGACATATTACGCTGATTGTTGTTCATATTATTCATACCGCTTCCGCCGCCCATGTTTTGGCGTGGGGGCATGTCGTTGGTGCGAGCTCTGGGTTTTTTCTCCTCAACATTTAGTTTTTGTCCATCAGGTGAATTATCAGGGAAATAAAGCGGCTAAAAGTAATATTTTTTAAATGATCAGATTACAAAACCAAAGTATATATGTAACTTACACAATTGGCCAAACAGTTTTGGACTGCATCAGGGTCACTGTAGGTGATAAATCCATAATTAAGTGGATTCCTACCACCTGGGGGAATTTTACCACTACCCTTTGACAGAATTCGTAAATCCACAACAGATCCAAATTGACTGAAGAGATTTTTCAATTCTTCCTCGGAGGCATGATGAGGAATATTGCCAAGGAACAGTTGTTGGTTATCTCCAAATTGTTGGATATTACTGGAACGTCGCTGATCAAAGTCTGTATGATAGTAAAAAAAAAAAACAATTTTAGATATTTTAGTTATAACTTGTTTTAACACGTGCTTTGCATTGCCAAAGGAAACCTAAATAAGCTCGCATATATTATGTGACGGACCAAAAATAGTGGATCTAATGAAATACAGTCGAACAGGGTTATAACGAACTCCCAGGGAGCGTGAATATAAGCTCGTAAAAAAAATTGATATATTTATTTACGTGGGTATTTATTGACTTCAGTTTCCTAAATTGTTAAAGCCTTTGTTAGGCCAATTTAACGAATTTATATTTTCCATGCCACTAATATTTTGCACTTTAGTTAAATTTAAAATACTTTTACTATTCTGTTGATCTAATTTTGTTTTTTCTTATTAATAGACATCGATATTTCTAAAATTACGAAAAAATAGACTTTAAGATTCAACCCAACACGATTATCCTCATTCCTCCTTAATATTGACCTATTCATATAATGGGTCATATCTGAAAATATCAAAATAAGAAATTTTTGTTCTGGGACATATGTGGCGTTGTCAGAACTCTACATTTTTCAAATACTCGAGATCTTTAAAATGGGTCTAGTTCATTATTTTTTTGTTGTATTTTTGAACTATGCAGAACGAGTAAAATGCGACATTTTGTTAATATCTTACCTTTACTGAATCCTTTAGCATTTGACCTTTGTGGTAAAGGTCCAACACCGCTATTTTGACCGTTATTATTATCTTGGCGTACCGAAGAAATGTTATCGCTATTGCGATTTCCATATAACGATATTGATGGGGTAGAACTTGCTGATTGCGAATATGAACTTGAGCCCATATTAGAGTTGTTGGCATACATGCTATTACCCCCAATTGATTGTTGCTGTTGCTGCTGTATTTGCTGTTGTTGTTGCATAGCGGCATTAACAAAACTACTGGGGGAAGAAGATGAAGATTTCAAAAGATTGGCATATGTTTTGGGTTCGTTCTGTTGTTGTTTGGCTGCTTCGTATTTCTCTTGTTGTTGTTGTTCATTAATGGTCTTGAAATCTTCAACAATTGGCGCTGGTGTGGGAGGTGGTTCGAGAACTGTGCTAGGCGATGAAGAAATAGTCTGCCCACTGGCAACAACATTTGCAGTTGTATTTGGGCGGGATTGTTGTTCCAATGGTGCTTGCGGTGCTTGGGTAATGGTATTGTTGGAATTGACATTATCGTCGATTTCAGTAACATTCATGGTAGAGGATAGTGGTGTTTGTGTTTGTTGTTGCATGGTCTGCTGTTGAGCTGGTTGTTGAGAAGGTGTATTCGGCAATGGTTGTGGTTGGATAGGCGTTGGAATCTGAGCTTGAGGTGGATGTGTTTGCTGTTGAAGGATATGTGGTTGAATAACCGGTGATTGTTGATAGCTTGGCATGGTAGTGTTGCTAGACGTATTCTGAGGCAAGCCAGCAGTTGCAGCCGCGGCTACAGTTACAACACCAGCGACACCTACGGGAGTCTGTGCACCGAGAACAGTAGTACTGCCAACGGGAACTGCACCAGTTACCTGTGGAATTACAGGAGAGGTTGATTGATTGGCCATTTGTTGTTGTGGAGCAACGCTAGCTTGTGTCATACTAGAAATTATCTCATCGTGGGCTACTACACCATTGAGCTGGGTAACTCCACCACCGCTGGCATTGGCTTGTACGGGCTGTTGTTGTGTTGGAACAACCGAGGCATTGTTATTAGTGAAGTTTGCAGCAGGAATAGGTACTGCTGTTACTCCGGGAGGAGGTTGCAAGACAGTTATTGGGCGTCCTCCAGCCGTAGGCATAGAATAATAAACAGCTTGAGTTGGTTGCTGTGGCAATACTGCACCAGATGCGCCACCTGCAATAACCTGACCAGCTATTGGCTGCTGATCACTGCCGGTACTAACCACTTGACCCTGCTGATCGTTAGAGTTGGTTGTAACCGACTGCACTTGAGGTGGCAACTGTTGCTGCTCATGCTCTTCGTCGTTTTCAGAGCGAGATTCACCATCTACCTCCTCATCCGAATACATATCTTGATAACGGAAGATATCATTGTGTACGTAGTACTTTTTCGGCGATTGGGGAGCCAGAACAAAAGTCTGAGTGAAACGGCGCATTGGTTGGCCATCATTGGATAATTCACCGGTTACTTGGACAACAACACCATTTCCAAGAGTGGCTTGAGCATCGACCTGACTGATCTTCGCATGACAGTCGTGGAAGTTCAGCTGCTGGATGCGATTGTGAATATTTTTTTGACCAACGACAAGGGTCGATTCGCCATGTATAAAAGAAGAATTGTTATTGTAGAAACGATGCAAATGATTTGGTGCTTTATTCAACAACGTGTAGTACTGGCGGACAAATTCACGTCCTACTGATTGTGGTGATGGTTGTTGGGGTTGAGTTGCATCCATTACCATTTCGTTTTCTTCTTGCACGTTCACCAGATTTTTAATATGACAGTCTTAGAATGGGGTAAAAAGTTGCGTATTCTCGCCTTAAGGGAAGATGAGCTTAGAACTTGCAGAATGAGAACTACCACGCCACGCAAAGTATTTTTATTGTGATAATCTAGCTTGAGTTGGTCTCCGTCGATTATAAACAATTGGGATACTAAAATATTATAAAAAAATATTAAGTCAATGTGAAAAAACGTTTCTATTTTTTTTTTAATTTTCATGGTAAAATCGTATCTACAAAAATTTGCATTCAACACAATCAACATATTATTAAACTAACCAAAGCATGTTTGGTAATGATATTAAATCTTATGAAAATCGGATAAAATACACTTTTATTGCTAGTGATGGAAAGGCATGGGTGTTTGTACAGTTAAGCCTAACACAGTGAGTAATGTTGGCGTTCCCTAAAAAAATTTGGAACTATGGTATTTTCAACATTATATAGTATCCCAAAATTGTATGTTACTTTGCTTTGAATAAAATTAAAAATAAACAGCTTTATTTTGTTATACTACATATCAGTCATTCTGATTTGCCGAATTTATAACTAAATTAACAAATTCATACACCCTTAGAACGGAAGAAAAAGTTTAAAGTTTAATACATGTGAGCTCGCGAATCGAAATATAAAACTGAGGGAGCAGCATATGAGAGGATAAATTAAAAATCACCCGACGTTAACCGTCGCCAAAATTCCTATTTGCGTGTCTAAAAGATCATACAGCGAATTCCAGATAAATAAAAATACTCCAAACAATGTGAGAATGTCTTCATAGGGGCCATATAAAAACGGGCTTATATAAGTTGTATATACATTTTTATACCCTCCACCATATGATGGGGCGTATATTAAATTTATCATTCTGTCTGTAACACATCGAAATATTGGTCTAAGTCCCCATAAAGTATATATATATATATATATATATATATATATATATATATATATATATATATATATATATATATATATATATATATATATATATATATATATATATATATATATATATATATATATATATATATATATATATATATATATATATATATATATATATATATATATATATATATATATATATATATATATATATATATTTATATATATTTATATATATATTTATATATATATATATATATATATATATATATATATATATATATATATATATATATATATATATATATATATATATATATATATATATATATTTATATATATATATATATTTATATATATATATATATATATATATACATATATATATATATATATATATATATATATATATATATATATATATATATATATATATATATATATATATATATATATATTATATATATATATATATATATATATATATATATATATATATATATATATATATATATATATATATATATATATATATATTATATATATATATATAT